>NC_056749.1:163801282-163846282 GCF_019279795.1 Protopterus annectens
ACACACAGACACACATACACTGATCTAATAAGTCAGGAAGCTAAGAGTCTAAGCTATCAAGCATTCATTAGCACAATTTTTTAATCTAGATTTCAATATCTATCAGCTACACTCACTGATAGATGGGCTTCCTTAATTACCCAACAATTAATTAGAATCCTAACACCTTCTTATTCTGATCTATCACCACAGCTTATTGCTCAGTTACTGGCCTGCTTAGCTGAATGCCTTTTAATTAGCATGAACATGCATTTGTCTGAAATTAGGTTTAATACTGTCAGCTACTTCACAGACTAGTGTCCAAAATAGTGCAGTTTAATTTGCAACACATCACTTAAATTATCTGAACTTTGACCTCATTTCCGATCTGATGTTTAATGCACTGGTGTGGTGATATATTCAAGAGGAATTAGATTTAGAATTCTTTAATTATTCTAAGTCTCTTCTAATACCATACTTATCTGTTATATCCATTCCCTAAGTCACTATCAGTAAATCAATATCGGTGTGCTTTAATTACTGTGAGCTAATATTGGGTCTTGTAGTTCAAAGTTCAGTATACTAAAATTTATAGTAGTTACTTAACTGTAGATAATTTTATTCTATGTGCAGTGACATAAAAGCAGGTCTTATAACCCACAGAAGTGTCTCGGTTATCAGTGAGTGAATATTCTTAACTGCACCGTAGTGAGGTATTATATTAACTGCACAAGGCAGATGCATAGAATTCAACATTGTTTCTAATGAAATGACTGCATTTCTTCACAAATGGAGTGCATGTTTATGTTTTATCTTTCTATGGGTGGTGGTATTACATTCATGTATTGTGCGTTAGTGATGTGTGCTATACTGCAAACAATGCATTTGTTTACAGCAAATACAGCAGAAGGTATATCAATAGAAAATTGCATTGCTATATGACAAATTTATGTAATGTCATGTACTTAATTATAGTTTTATGTGAGTGTGTACGTATATATGTGTGTGCATGTGTACAGACAAGGACGGCTGACTGTTTCTGCTTAGATGCAAATCAGGAATGCAGTATGTCTTCTAAATTATGTGCAATAAAATTGTTACAATACAGTTTTCACAACATCCATCACAAAGCTGATAGTATTTAGTATGCCTTTACATCCCCAAAAAGGAGGCTTTACAGACAGGAGTGCCAGTATATAGTTATGCCTGAGGCTGCCACCCTGGAAGACCCCCCCCCCTACACTGTATACTAGTTGGGCCATCCTGTTACTAGTTAGGTCATCTGAAGTCATGGCCCTAAATGTTTCTATTTAAGTAATAAGCATCCATGCTTTCTATAGTATTAATTGAAAGTGTGACATGGTAAGAAATACTTTATTGTCCCTATGCATAACAATGAAGATGGAAACATTTGCTTTCAAATTTAATCCAGAAAGTGATTTGTATTCTGGAAGGGTGGGCATTAGAGACAAAGTAGGATTACTCTTAACTTACCACCGATACATTAACATCAGGTGTTAGAGGCAATGTCCAGAGAACAGTCCTTAGATGCATTAAACATCCAGAGTTCTTTCTATGGAAGAGAAGCAATGGAATTACATTCTTCCATTAATATTTAACAGTTCCCTTAAAAATAACCACTGAGAGAAAGATCACCAGTATGATTGACCTGCTGTCCCTACAGGATCACTAGAGTTGTTTTTTAGATAAATAAAAGTGAATCCCTGTGTCATCCATCACTTTCTAATACCAAATGGTATCTCATACACCCATAAATCACTATTACTAAATCATTATCAGCTTGTTTTAATTACATGTACTGCAAGCTAGTATTGGAACTTGTAGTCCTGATTTCGTATCATTGGATGTTGGAGAGAATGGGGCTTCACTTTCATTCTTTACATTAAAGATGTGCACAAAGTCTTATGGGACTGTGTATGTATGTTTTGTATACTGAATACTCGTCCCAGGCATTTTTACTATGCATAATTCTGTTGAAGATACGATGTTGCTACTTTTTAGCTAGCCAGATTAGACATATAGGATGTAAAGGAAGGCGATAATTAACTAGTGCAACGGACTTCTCAAAACATCTTAATGAGAATAACTATCAAGGGGAAAAGGACTTGCAAGGATGGGGCAGGAACTGCTTTGTGATTTTCTGAACTGTGGAAGAGGGTAGGGTTCTTTCTGCACAGGTCTGTAAAAACATCTGGGTACTGATAAAAGAGATCTGTGAAACAGATACCCTAGTGACTAATGCCATCATGAATAATTTTGGGTAAACCAAGGGAGGATGGCATCAAAGACTTACATCAGTGGGGCTAGCACCAGTGGAAATATATTGGCTGTTGCACGAATATCAGTTGAAGCATCACCACCAAGACATACAGTGGTGGGACCTCAGTAGGGACATCAGGCATAGCTGAAACCAGTACAGAGCCTCACGTTACGCAAGAACTACACTCAACCTAACAAGTCTTTATAGCAGGTTGGGTACCTTCCGGGCAGGAGATGGTGTACACCACCAATAATTTATTTATTTTAACTATCTGTTTCAATTTTACCCTGTATAATAGTACTATAACATACATTTATAGTTATAGGGCTGTGTCCCCCACTTGTACAGTGCAGAAATATGGTTGTTCCCCTGTATAAAGCACTGATTTTTGTGTTAAAAGTTTGTTAGTAAGGAGTGTCAGTGGAATTGTTTGACTCTCATGGAAGTTGACAAAGATGTTGCAGGTGATTTGTCGACTCAACATACTGCTTGTTGAAGAAGCAGTAAAATAAATCAAGATGCGTGTGCATATACATGTACGAGTGCATATGACTCACTCAGAAACAGTTACTATATTCCCCTATGAACAATGCTTGTTCTTTTACTGTTGTCCATATTTTCAGTAATGTAAAATGTTCTTTAATTATAAGAAGCCTTGTTCATTTGTTTGCCTCATACACATGCGGATCTGTATTGGCTTTATCATTTTTGAAATTCACTGTGCTACTTTTCGGCAGACGCCTATTACACTAAGAAATGTATCCTTTGTGACTTTAGCTCCCCCCACTTGCTGATCATATCTTCAATGTTAGTTTTTTTTTTCCATACAAGTAAAATGTAATCCTTCTTTGTCAAAGTTAACACATCTGACTACCATTTCAGACCTATTGCACGGTGCAGTGGTAGCGTTGTCGCCTCACAGCAAAAGGTTCTCCGATTCCATTCTCGGCTGGGGTGCCTTCTGTGTGGAGTCTGCATGTCCTCCCTGCATTTATGTTTTTCCCACGGGTGCTCCGGTTTCTCTGGTTTCCTCCCATGTTACAAAGACATGCATCTAGAGCATTTCTCTCCGGGCCTCTGCTGAAAAATTGGCTCGTTCCAAGTTGGACTTTCCTGGTTAATAAAAAATAAAAAAATAAAAAATGTCCTGCATATTATAGCTAGTCTTCTGTCCATGATTTTTTTATATTGTATTATGACAATATACTATAGTATAGTATATGACTCTAGAGAGGTGTATTCTCTCAGGGTATGTTCATGTGTAATTACTTCATTAGTAACACTAAAGGGCCTTTTTAAGTCTAGCCATACTTCATGTCTGTATTTGACAGTTATACTACTCATTTTATAGGGAATATAGAATTTGTATGCATGCATGAGGATTTATTTACAAGCTTCAGTCTATGAGGGACATAAGTGGTGTCTTCTCTGTTCTGGCATTGATGTTGAAATTGCAGGTATCAGATGTGAACGTAATATCAGTTTTGTCTGGACAACTGATATCAATGCTTAAGCCACATAAGGCTATAGACTGGTTATCTAGGCCTGTTACTATATGACAGAAAGAACAGCAGAAGGCCTACTGAGTGCAGCATGCTAAATGACTTCCAGGTTCATTAGGGAACAATTTTATTTTAATTAGCATAGGAAAATTATTTTATTAGTGTATTAACTGTACTAAAGAAATATTTAAACTAACTAGAGGTCATTGTATACTATTTTATCATACTTTTATGATTTTAGAGGCAAAAAAAAAACAAATATGGGAAATGTATTTTTATACCCAGTATTTTGGTATTGCTATCAGCTGCCTAGATAGGTTGGTTCCTAATGTAAGGTGTTGAAATTGGGGGAGTAGAATTGATGCTTTACTTCCACGACTGCATTGTCTAAATCTGAAACAAAGATTTCAGATGACCTGAGGACTACCAACACTTATCAAGTAATAAGACATTTCTATATCTAGAAATTATCTTAGTAAAACCACTGTCGTCCACTCCACTGCTGGAAACATTACTTTCGCATTTTTCTTAATTTTCTTTGATATTCAAATAAGCCAACAATATGGTCTTCATACCTAAGAAGGTTGAGGATAAATGCAGAGTAGCATCACAACCTATTCAATGCTTCCAGTAGGTTTGTGAAGGGCTTTGCTTGTATTCCATTAAAATCATTTGGAAGGTACTGGAAAGATCTGGTTGATCAGCCAAATTCATTGAGATCCTGATAGCTCTAAGACAAGACCAGTGGTTAACTAAATGCACAGATGAATGCGAATTAGATGCAGTTATCATGAAATCCTCATATCTTTAATTTTCAGAAAGATTTTACCCTTCTTAATACCTAGCATATGGAAAATTAGCTAATTATTTTGTCCAGATCCAAAGAGGTTTTCATTCTCATTTATTCAACAATGATCAGACCTATTAGAGTACATTGATCCATTTCCTAATTATCTCACTTGACATATCAACCAATCTGAGAAGTCCCAGAGATGTTTCAGTAAGATCATCTCTGGTCTAGGATAAACTGGAATCCCTGTCCCTGTACTCTTGGTCTTATAGACTTTTGGGAAGTGGGGATCTGTGCCTTTCTTTCCATGCCACTAGGGATCTGGTGGTCTACAATCTTCAGTATCACAATGTCAAATAGCTCAGCTAATACTAGAACTGGAGATCTAAACCTTTATTAGCAGATAAAAATAACAATGGAGATATGTATTCATCGCAATAATAATAATATAATTAGCTTCCTCTACAGGTTAAATAATGTGATTCAATATCTTCCTTCAAACTAAACCTAGATGACTAGAAGAATGATCTCACGTTTACCCTGGGACTAACTGGCATCTACCTCCTTGGGAAAGGAGGTAAAGCCTGATGGGTACTGATTAGCTGTACGTACACCATCTTTGGACTAAATAGCCCTGAAACGCCAATGAAACCAATGAAAATGGTACCAGTACTCTTCATAGTAAATCAGCAGCACAGTATCCAAACATGAGTTAAGCAAGCCTGTGACATTAGCAGATGTTACTCCATCCTAGTTCTCAAAGAATGCCTCCAGACAGGAACAGACTCAGAACACAGGCCATATCAAATGTTGATTTTTTTTTTCTGAAACAAATTTCAATAACCATGTAGAACAATGAACACAAGATGTAACATTTTAGAAAAATAATATAAGCAATAAAACTACAAAGGCCCTTGCAAGTCTTAAAGGATGTTGGAATGCAGATCAAAAGTACTCAAGTGAAGTTGTCAGGCAATGAATTCTTTAAGACAGAGGAATGAAAGGTGAAAGAACATTAATGGAGTTCCCTAACTAATGAAGCAAAGGATATGGGCAGGTTTATAAGCAGGCAAGGATATCTTCACTATAGATGGGACCCATAACACACAGGGCTAAGTATATTATAACAATGACTCGTACAAGATTCACCAACTGACCACGTTTGATGGGGGCTTTGCAAAAGCAGGGTAGTGTATTTGTGTCTTGAAATGCCAGTTAACAATATGCATGTGATAAAGTCAATAACTGTAATTCAGCCAAGAGGCTACCTGTATGTGGACAGCTGTTAAAAATATCTTCAGATGGTAACATGTGCTTACTCTATATTTCTAATTTATTGTTACTAAATATTTTAACTATATTTCTTACATGAAAACATAATGCTTTAATCACTACTGATTAATATCCCTTGAGAGTGATAGGATAGTTGTGTGACTGGCATTTTTGATCCTGACCCAAATCCTACTTTGTTTCTACTACAAACAGAATTTAGATTATGAAAGCCTGGGAAGAGTATGTTCCATTCATGGTCATCTCTCTTCCCACTTTAAGGGGTTAACGTTTAGTCATTTTTCCCAACTATAGGTGCTGATTGTCTCTAGGCATTTATCAAACAGTGGTACTATACTCATCTGTCCCAGAAAAAAAAAAAGATACTGCTGGATATCAACAGCATTGCTGAGTTACATCAGTCCACTGCTTGAAATCAGATCACCTTATGGTAGCACATATACTTCAAACAACAAGCTGCACCTAAACAAAACATTGAGCTCTGAAATAATGTAATCCACACATCACCCATTAAGAAGTTTATTTGTAAACACTGTTGATACTTTACTTACTCATATGCAATGCATGCATTTGCTAGATTTTTTTAATATGTAATCTAGGTATTGCCTAATGGGAATACTGCTTGTCCCAACAGCCTTTGTCTCGGCTAAAATGGTTCTTGGACCAGTGTACCTACCCAGTTAGTAAAAGATGACTAGATATATACATTGTATGCAAATAAGAACATTTAATTGAAAAAAAAAACAGATTTCCCTCCTTGAACTACTGATCGTTGTGGACAGACGGTAGATATTAAAACAAAACTATGGACATTGGAAGAGGAAACACATAATTTGCACACTACTGTTTTTCCAGCTACAGGGATGATGGCTTCATCTGGAGGAACAGGTTGGAACCTTGTCTTTAGGGCTGCATGATCAGAAGGCTGTGGTTTCTATTTACAGACAGTTGGATTCAATTTGTAATAATGACACTGCAGTGCTGTACAAGGCAGATGAGATATTAAAACAAATTCCCAATGCCTGACCTGATGGTAGCTCAGGTGGATGTAAAATATCCCATGTCAGAGAGAGTTGGGGGTTTATATTTTCACAGATTTACAACACTTGAGAACAGTTACAGAAGTAATTTGTGCAAAAAATCTGTATTCTTACATAAATATTCAAGATGTTGCATAGATTATACTCCCTATCTTTTTGTCTATAACCAAAATATAATTAAATTTTTAATATACAAAACATTCCATGTCCTTTTAAAGTACTTCTGCATTTCCATAAAGGCCATGCACAAATTGGCTTAGCCATCATATCCACTTCTTCCATACATTTTTTCATAATATCCAAATATCATCATGTCCATTTGTTTTGCCGACATTTTCTTTTTCCATATTTCCTAACTCTTTCTTCCAAAACAATTATACACTATCACATTTGGTAACGCACAATATTATTTTGTTTTCACAGTAGTAATCTAAGTTTTAAATTTAAATTTCTTAGGACCCTTAACTAGTAGTCTATTCAAACTTGGTCTCCATATAAAATCTTTGTATTCATATAAATTCATATTTGTTTATCCTTTGTTGACCACATTAGTTCTGCTAGGTTTGGGCCTCTTTTCTGGGGAAATCCAATGTGGCATTTATACTATTAAGCTCCGTATTCTAGACTGAACACTTTTTCTAATCTCTTGCATCATGTTTCCAATGAACTAGTATACAACACTGGTTCATTACATCACTGACAGATTTTTCTATTTTGTACATGCTATATATTTGGTTCATAGGTGTGCACTAGGGTAATGGCCCTGGGGCCTTTATAAGCCTAGCCCATAGGGTTACCCTGGCATTGTGCCAACCGACCTGACCTTAGTTCCCAGTGCCTCTGTCGGGTAGAGCCACTGGAGTTATCCCTGAGGTGAATTTTCTATTTCCCATCCACTCATCAAGAGTTCTCTTAAAGAAGGTCAGCGAGGTGCTCTGCTTGACATGTCTGGGAAGTCTATTCCATAGCATGGGCAGTCTTTGGGTTATGAACCTGTCCCTCTTGCACGTTCTGTTGATTGTGGTAATGAGGTTGAGGTCTCCAGCGTGTGGTGCTGAGGGATTTGGATTTCTTTAGATGTAGCATTTCTAACAGAGCTGGGTCAGACATGGCTTTTGTAGGTCAAACAGAGATTGCCTCTAAGCAGGAGATATGAGACAGAATAGTTGGAGTTTTTTTGAGTATGTCCATATAGGACAAATGTTTAATGCCTAGGATCCTCTTTGTGAGGTACTTTTGCAGCCTCTCCAGTTGTTGCAGGTGCTAGTGAGGTACATGCCAAACTGGGCATTGTACTAGATGATTGGCCTAATGAGAGAAGAGTAGAGGGAGACAATGACCTCTTTCTTCCTGGATGCAAAACCCTTAGTAATGAGATGTGCCACACAAGATTTTCTGATCACAGTGGCAGTGTGGTGATCAAAAGAGAGGTTGTTCCCAGATCTCTTATAATGCCTTCTGTGTTCAGTGGACTACCATCGATGTGGTAATTCATGGGAACAGTGTTCTTCCCAAAGGGGATGACATTTTTTGGCAATGAGCTTAAGGCCATGGTTCTGACACCAGTAATTGGTCTCAGTGAGGCCTTTTGGTAGGATGTCAACATCACTTGGGGAGTTAACAGCAGCTCCCAACTTGCAATAATCTGCTAACTTTGTTAGCCAGAGTCCCTTCGTGTTGACCTGGACTTCAGAGAAGTATATACCAAACAGGAGAGGACCCAGGACTGAACCCTGTTGGATACCACTCATGACTGCTCGGCAGTCTGACTTAGAGTCAGCTACTTTCACACTGTGGGTTCCATCTCTGAGCCAATTGAAACCCACCTAGTGATATAGGGGCTGATGTCTAGCTTAGAGAGTTTTTCTGAGATTCCTGAGTGGGGAATGGTATCAAAGACGTTGGCCAGATCAAGGTAGGCTGTATAAACCTCCTTGCCTTCATTCACAGCTGTGGTGACCGACTCAAATTCATCGACCAAGTTATGCAGGCATGATCTACCCTTCACAAAAACAAACTGTGTGGGATCCAGAGTTTGTAGATTTCCTATATCCTTGTTTATTAGGTCCATGATGATGTTTTCCATATGTTTGCATATCAAACTCATCAGGCTAATAGGGCAATAGTTCCCAGGGTCTGTAGTCACTCCTCCTTTGTTGAAAGGGATGACTGTAGCAGTGGGCCATTTGGTAGGGACAAAGCCTGAGGTGAGGCTGTGATTGAACAGGGCACATGTGAGGTGCGAGTTCACTCTGTAGTTCTTGTAGAACAGAGCCAGGGATATTGTCAGGTCCCATAGAAGCTGTATTCTTGGCCTTGGAGAGTGCTGTTTTAACCTATGCAGCAGTAATACTGGGTGCCTGGCAATCTACTGGTACTGTGATTGGTCCCTTGGCGGGGTGGAGTTGCCACTGAATCTGTCGGCCAGTTTATTGGTAATATCTGTTGGCTCGGTATAGGAGATACAATTGTGCAGTAGGTCAGAGCAAATCTGGGAATTGCCATGGAGATTCTTTAAACAACTATAGGACTTGTGGTTGTCTTTACTCTCTGCTGCAATTCTGTTTTCATAGCTAGCTTTAGAGGATTTGATGACGGATCTGAACTTTTTGAGGCTAAGGGAGTTTTTCCATCTTGGGACTTCACCTTATTCTGCATCAGTTTCCTCTTCTGTTGTAAAGTTTGTTTATGGGAGGGGACCACCAGATTTGCTTCCTTTTTTGGAGAAGAGCATCTTGGTTCTATTGGGTATGGTGAGATCCATGCATTTGTATACCTGTCTGTACAGTGCATTGGTGTATGACTCAACGGTCATACAACTAGTCTCCATTTCCTTTGTGGGGGGGGGGGGTGGTAGGAGGGATGTGGATTTCCAAGGTAATTAGCTTGTGGTCGGATCTAACCAGGAAGTTGACTATTGGTGTAGAGCAGAGGTTGCCCATTTTAGTAATGGCCAGGTCAAGTATGTTGCTACCTCTAGTGGGGGTAAGAACGAGCTGGTCCAGGGCATTGGAACTGTTTGGCAAGTGTATTGGTACATGAGTAGTTTTCCCAGTTAATGGAGGGGTAGTTGAAGTTGCCCAGTATGAGTGTGCTAGGTTAGACCCCAATATTCTCCAGTGTGCTTAGGAATGTGGAGTGCGAGTCTTGGGACATGGTTGGGGACCTATAGCAGGCTAAGACCTGAATCACTACCTTAACCAATGTTAGCTGCACCTGGAGTTCTCTCTGACGTGTTATGTTGGGCTACCAGTCTGGAGGTGTGTGCATCCTTTACGAATATGGAAACACCACTGCCTTTGGAGCTTCAGTCCAAGTTCTGGGGGTGAAAGGTGTGGAATTAGTTATAGTCTGGTAGTGCAGGGGGGATTTCTGCTGCCTTGTACCACATCTCTGTTACAGCACAAATGTCAATGTTCTCCATTCTAAGGAGTGCTTCGAGTGAGTGCATTTTGAGATTCCGACTTCTACCGCTGAGCAGCATGACTCTCAGATTGCATTTGTTTGTAGCTGTTACGGTGGTAATTTGGTCTTTGGAACACTGCCTAAAAAAGACAGCATAGGGGTGGAAAGAGCTTTGGCCAGTATCTGGAAGCCCAGGTGTGACATATAAATGCCATCTCAGGCAAAGCATCGACGTCTGTCAATCATGTCATCCCAGGCAGACAGATACTGGATCCCCTTAGAATGACACCAGAAACTTAGCCAATTGTTGAAATCTATCATTTTCTGCTTGCATTGTGGTATCATTCTGGGAGATGGTAGGATGTTGCTCAGGGCTAGGGGCATACCCGCCTAGGCTACACAATTCGAGAGCTCCTCCATGTCTTTTCATGTAGTCTAGGGAGGTACGTCTCAGGTCATTCACACTCACATGTACAATGACAGAGTCATATTTGTACCTGTTGTTGATGGATGTGAGTGCGTGTGTTATGTGGCAGATCCTGGCACCTGACAGATAGCTGACTGCTACTTTCTCATTCAACCTAGTGACTGGGACATCAGTGTGGCTTCACTATCGAGTCACCTGTGGTTAGTGTGTTGAGCATGCTGTTATGCGTTATGGGCTTTGGCTCAGTGGCACACTGTTTAGGAGAGTTGTCTCTCTCATGATTAGAATTGTGTCGTGGTGGTCGAGTGCATTTCTGCCTTGGAGGTCTCCGCTGTTTGGGTAGATTTTTATTGGCAACCTCCAAGAAAATGGTTTGTGAAGGCAGTGCTGGTGTGTGTTCTGGAGGGCTGTGTGTTTCCATGTGTCGACCTCCTCCTCCTGACCAGCTATTCCGGTCTTGGCTGGAGTGCGCATGGCTTCCAATTTGGATATATATGTGCATCTCTCACAAGTCTGAGTGTTGGGAGGTAAGAGGAGAGGGTTGTCTGTGTACATGAGGCAGTTGCTACATTGCCTCAGGATGCCCAAGTTCACCAGGTTAATAGGAGAAAATAAAGGGAACTGACCTTTAAACATGTCTGGAGGGGTGGGCATTAATAAAAAGTACTGGAGTTGTTTCCTTGTAGAATGTTTAGTACCAGTAGCACTTTTGTGTGCTACAATAATTGCTACAAGAAGTCTGGTAAAGTGCTAGACTAAAACTAGTAAAAGTGCAGGAGAGGCGAGAACTAGCAGATCTAACGGAAAAATTGAAGAGCAGACCTTAGCACCACTCAGAAACTTACAGTCCTGGATACAGCAAGCTTGTATCAGGACTAGACTAGTTACTGGGAAAGAAGCGTAAACATGGGCTTTTAAACTAGAAAGTTGAGCAGATGGAAAAACTGCCAAAATGGCCAATAAACTACAATTTCTGGGCCAGAAACTACTCCTCTTGTGGTAGATAGGCTACCTAGTACTTACCACTGCCACTGACAATCTAGAAGGCTTCCCTCCAACACAGAAAAGTTTGGAGGGCTCAGAAGCTTATATACAGTCCTGGATACAGTAAATCTGTATCTGGACTAGACTAGTTACACAAAAGTTGGAAAACAAGTGCAAATGTGGGCTTTTAAACTAGAAAGTTGAAAGAGATGGAAAAAACTGCCCAAACGGCCAACAAAGTACAATTTCTGAGCCAGAAACCACTCCTCTTGTGGCAGATAGGCTACCTAGTGCTTACCACTCCAACTGATAAGCTAGGTGGCTTCCCTGCAACACAGAAAGGCTTGGGGGGCTCAGAAGCTTACTATCAGTCCTGGATACAGGAAATCTTTATCTGGACTGTTTGTAATCTGGTAATTTCTACTATTGTATTTTAAACATATATTCTTCCATTTCACCATAAAAGGACTCTTCCCATGTTTTTTTTACTGATGTATCCAAACTGGCACCATACTTACTAGCTAAAAGCCTACCACATAACCAGAGAGATTGGTGTATTATTTTTTTTTTTTTAAGTACAAGTATAAACATACAAGTAAAACTACAGGGTGTAAGACATTTTTTTTTTCGTTTCTAGTCGTAACTAATTCTCTGGTCTTATAAGGTTTAATCTATTTCCCCAGTATGCAAAATGACTAAATCCAATTAATTTCTTGTCAAAGATTTAACATGAATATTTGTGCAAAATAATTTAACGTACATAAGAATAATGTATGTATAAGGTAAACTTTTTATCAAAAGACAGTTCCCCAGGTACTTTTTGAACTATAAACTTGCAAGTATTCTTAAGAAGCCTAACCTTAACATTCTTATGGTAGTTTTATATCCCTTATGTTTTGTGTATGAATAACCCAGAGGTGGGAAGAATAAGGATACATTGAGGCAATTATTTGTTGCCCCAATGAGGGATGCCAAAACAGGAGGTAAGTTTACAGTTTCCCATCCATCTGTCCAAACTACATTTAAATAGAGTTAGAGAAGTACTTTGTTTATTCAGAGTGGAAGACTCTGCATAAAGTGGCGCAGAAGACGGATCCTTGGCAGCAGAATTCTGTGTGATATATACCTATCCCAGGTCTATATTACGAACTCGGAAAACCATATGAGCAAATACGAAGACGTCGACACGTATTGCACTAAGTATGGAAATCCTGAAAGTACAAAACCACAAATTCCGAAATGTCGAATTGTTTTGGTTGGCCCGTCTGCGGTATAGCTCCCTAAGGTAAGTGTGCGATAGACAGGACTTTTGTGTTAGGATTTGGGTTAAGGTAAGTGTATAGATAGGTAATGTATGTAAGGTTTAGTGTAGCATTAGAAGTAGGGTTATTTTACGTGTATGTGTATTGTTTATTTTGTTTGGGTGCATGTCTGTAGGGGACGCATGCGGTAGTTACGGACCTTAGGGTTTGGGAGGGGTTAAGGATAGTGCATAGTTATTTGTGCATGTGAGGTTTAGTGTAGGGTTAGAGGCAGGGTTTGGTGCTTTACCTTAGGTTAGAAGCAGGGTTTGGTTAGTGTATGTGTGTGGTTTATTTTCTTTGGGTAGGTAGTATGTAGTGGGTGGCAGGGTTGGCCGACTGACGGTTCAATATTTTTTTTCCTTGGTTTAGTGCGTTCAGGATTTTCGTGGTTCACAGTATAGGTGGCGACGTTTAGGTATTCGGAAATAGGGTTTTTCACTTTGGTACTATAGACCCTATAGCATCAAGATGTACTGTTTATGTTAGAAAGAGATTTAGATCTGTTGATCATGTGTTTACACTACCATTGGACTTGCAAAATATGATGTACTTTTTTAAAATTTAACTACTCAAAGACTATTCAATATTTCTCCTCACTGTTGCAATATTAATTGCTCAGGTCCAAACAATATTTCTAAAACTTTTAATTCCTGCTTATTAAATGAAATTCCAGAAATGGTTTTCAGATTGTCATAGCCTTTATTGTTTCCATGATAAAGAATAAACAAACTCTCCCAGTATGTGTTTCATCATCTGGAACACCATCTTCAACAAGTACTAAATTTGCATAATTCAAGACTAGTCACAGTAGCATACATTCTTTATATATTAGCCTTGTTTCTCTAGGTCACTGTAAACCTATGAAGCAATTCATTCATTGGTAATACTGGACTTAATGGACCGTCTTGTCTTATACCTTTCTGTATATGCATGTTTTTTTCCAAATGTCTACTGACCAAAGGGTGTATTGTAGGAGGTTTCACGTACTGATTCTAAACATCTAATAAGTTGTAAAGGCATTTTAAAGGCACTTACTATATGACACAATGGATTGTGTTTAACAGTGTCAAATTACTTTCTCAAGATCACAGACACTGATTTTTTGCAATGTAATTTGCTCTCTGCTGTCTCAAATACTATTTCATTGATTATAATCAGCTTTTCCTTTACTTTTCTGTTTTTATCTCCACAAATTTCTTCTCCCACAACCTTTACAATATTTTGAAACCTTTACTGTTAAAATATTCATGCTAATTTTATAATCAACATTCCTTAAACTTAAGGGCCTCCAACTTCAATTTTTTTTATCATCATTTCTCTCTCAAAGGAATGTTACTGTCAATTTAGACATCCTGTTATAATAATTTATTAGGAACATGTAAAAAGCATTTCTTTCAATCTCCTGCATATCTTTATAGACCTGGCATCCCATCCCATTTACCTCTGAGACGCTATCAACACTCATTTTGATTACTTATCTGTTTAGCCTGTCCAATTAATTCTTTGTCAAGCCTAGTGAAATGCATTGACACCTTTAATTTTTTTTTCTGCGATCTGGTCTTGGTATAATATTCTTGCAAGTAGGTCTCTGTTCTTTTTAAAATGAATAACTTACCTGTCAACTTTAGCAGAGATATAATTCTAATATGATATGTTCTTCACTCTTATCGGTTTACCTAAACATGATTAATGTCTTCCTTATTTCCCTTTACTATACATTTCTACTAAAACAAGACTTATTTTAACTCTTTCAAACACATACATTTGTCTCCTAATTTGAAGCAGCCTACATTCTCACTTTGTCTCATCTTCATATTCTTTATACATTTCATATAATTTTCTACAATACTAATCATTTCCATTTTCCATATAAACATTTTTATATTCACTTTCATGTTATGACCATGATTCATTTCTGACATTATTAACACATTTGCATGCCTACATGATCTTGGAATAAAGTATGAGTGAAGTTCAGCATAACCTGTAAAGTACGACACATCCCAGTCAGTTTTTTATTTCTTCCCCTATGTTTATAGTAGAAACAGTTTCTCAAATTACTGATCTGATGGTTACACAATTGGAAAACCTTTACATTTACTTTCTGCCTTATATTATCTTAAGTTTTTACTGTACAAAGGATAATCTAGTACGGTTTTTAACTGTCCTCTTGTGTATGTAATAAGAGTTCCTCACTTTACTTTATTTACATTTTTTTTAACATTTTTGTCCATGTCAAAATTTTTGTCAATTTTTTTTATATCCATGAGGTCCATCTTCAAATCACCTATAAGAATAAAAGACATATTAATCAGCAAATAACCTTCTATGTCCTATAAAAAAGGGTATCTTGTTTTGTAAATCAGCACTTGCACATATAGCTATGTCAACACCATGCCATTTAACTGCCAATCCAGAATTAATCTGCCTGGTATTACTGTATAACTATTCAGTACTTAAAATGCATATAAATGTGCCAATAGTAAAATGCCAAAATATTTATCTTCTCCCAAAAACCTCATAATGTTATTATCCTAAACGACTTGGTATATGTTGCTTTTGTTCAGCCTTACATATGCATACATCTGAGATTTTTATGTCAGCTTTATACTTGTTACACCATATTAAAAGTCCTCCATTTTTCTATATTAATAATGCTGTTTACATTTACAGATGTAAGAACAGATATCATCCTTCACCTGTTTTACTGTTAATTTCTTTTCAGTTTTGTATCTCTCCCATGGGAGCCTATTGTATTAACTTCTCATGCTTCATTTTTATGCCCTCACCCTATCCACCTTCTTCAGCTGATGCCTTAAATCTATTTTTTTCTATTCAGTCATATTTTAAGCTCTCCTCAGGTATCTCATCCTCCTTTCAACTAGCTTTATTAAATTTAAACTCGCTTTCAATTTCTTCTCTAGGGATTTCCTGAGCTACCCCACTGGACTCGCACATCTTTGTCTTTCTATTTAATTGTTATTTTGTCTGTTTATATCCAAACCAAAAATGTCCCTTAGTACTACATGAACACTATTTCATAATTTTTGCCTGACTGATTATATCTTCTGATAATACAGTTAGAAATTAAATGGATATAATCCCAACATGCCTCTAATGCCTTATGTTTGTTGGTTTGTCTTTTCAGCTTTTTCCCGGTAAGGGGTTGCCACAGCGGAACTCCGATCCGCTAATAATTGGAAGTAGATTTTTACGAAACGCCGAGGTGCCAGCTCAACGCCCAACCTTCAACGAAGGCACACCCATTTACGCACGCATGTCTTTCAAACGCTACCCAACCACGGGGAGGACATGCAGACTCCACACAGAAGGCATTCCCAAGCCACGCCGAGAATCGAATGGGAGAACCTCTTGCTGTGAGGTAACAACGCTACCGCCATACCACGCGGCTTAGGCATACGTTTACAATAAAATAAATTACATATTTCTGTGTTTTGTTTTTTTTGCTTTAGAGTGAACGAAGCTTCCCTTGTCACATTCCAAATCCCTACATTTTCAAAATATCATGCAGTTCTCTACACAAGTCTTTAAGGTAGCTTTGACTGTCCTTTTCTTTATTGACATCAGTTCTAAACTGCAAAAAAATCTCTTTCAGAAAGTGGTCTGCTCTAGAAAATATTTAATAGTTTTATTGGACAATTAACTGAGAAACACACATAATATCCTTGGAAGGCAAAGTCCACCGCTTCAAAAAATGACATCACAGAAAGTTTCAGGTCCTGAAAGTCAGACTGAGCAGACCATCAGTTGTTAGAAACTAAACATTTAATAAGTTTGCCCTACACAGCATATCAGTCAGACGTGCTCTCCGTTTTCACTTTAATTTGCACCACGCAACATTTTCTGTTGGCTACTTTCCTCTCGAGCCTTTTCTGAATCACCCAACACAGTCCAGCATAAACTCCTTCTACCCTCATTTCCTTCCTTCTCAATCTGTAGATTTCTTGTGTCACACTGTTAAGGAATCAGACTCCTCTCAGCTGTTGTGTTTCCTCCCTATCCAAAGCAACACACTTTCACTGCATGTGACCATTCCAGAGTGTTTTCATCATTTGGTCCATGCTCATTCAACTACGTCCTCATGTTATAATCCATCAGTATGCAGTTCTACAATTAGCACTTTTTGTTCTATAGACATGTTCTCTACAATTAGCACTTTCTGTTCTGTAGACATGTTACCTACCATTTCACCAAAATATTCATTAGGACTTGCAGCTCCACCCTCCAGCTATGATAACAAAACTGGTCTCTTTTCCATTTGGCTTAAACACTCCCCCTACAGGAATAGTAGGGCTCACATGGACAAATACAGTGTGTGTGTGTGTGTGTGTGTATACATATATATGGTTACACATATTCATGATTTCCTAGACAATCATGCTAAATTTTAATCCTTATTAGACACGCATTCCTTTTTCCATAACCATCTGATTTTACTTACTATTGTTGCTAAAATTCATTTACCATTAAACATTTCATGTATTCTTTCATTCCATACAACATAAAATAGTAATTTTAACATTCTTTACTTCTATTATATCCATATTTCATCATCCAGGTTTATTTTATCCACTTCTTTACATAGTTTTCCCCATAACTTTCTTTCTCGTTTACATTTCAAAAACATGTTCCACAGTTGTTTCTTGACAATGTAAACATCACTTTTTTTATATGGCATATTTCTCCACAAAAAATCCTGACATTTAAATTTTTTTATTCCATTTGCTTCTTATTTTTATAGCTTTGATTTTTTCATCTGTTAGATTTCCCCACGGTTTTACATAGTAATGTTTTATTACTTTCTTAAACCATACTTCTCTATCTTTTTCTGTATCATTTTTATTTTCTACAATCTTTTTTTCTTGGCAACATTTCATACATATACTTTTACAGTTATCATACCAAAATGTATTGCTTATATTTATATAGTTTTACTACTAATCTCTCATCCTTTTAATTTATCCACTTTAACACTTTGTACAAATTTAATGAAGCAGCATATACCACTGGATTAACCACCACCGCCTTTATTTACATACAACTCCTCGTTTTACTAGGTTTAATCTAGAACCCCATATAAATAAAAACATCTGCAATATTTCATTTTTAAATACTGTTGGCAACATAAGTACACTTGCTAATTATGTTATTTTCCCATCAGTATTGAATCTTTTGTGAATAATTCTTTTCTGAATAATTTATGTTCCCTAGGAAAAAAAAAACTTCTCTATTTCTTCTGTTTTTCCCACGGAATTCTACTTAGATCTTTATTCCCAAATTTTATACCAAAAACAGAAATTTCATTCATGTTAAAATATATAACCCTGATCTTTAATACATCCCCTAAACCTTTACTTTTCTATTTAAAGATATCCCAATCATATCTAAACACTAATTTGTGCAAATTACTTTTATCCAAATTGTTTTTTTTTGCAATTACTATAATGTCATCTGCATATATTAGAAGAAATGGAATTTTTAACCCTTCAGGTGTTGTATACACCTCCAGTTTGTAATTTAGTTCACATACTGTCACATTCATAACTAATGCAAAGAGTATACAACTCACTGGATATCCCTGTCTTACAACATTCTTCATATGTACCTCTTGGCTTAACTACCCATTTACAAGTATTTTTACTTTATGATTACTATATGCTGACATACATGTTGTTGTTTGTCTTTCGGCTTTTCCCAGTTAGGGGTCGCCACAGTGGAACTCCAGTCTGCGAATGATTGGCAGTAGATTTTAACGAACGCCGAGGTGCCAGCTCGACGTTCAACCTTCAGAGAAGGCATGCCCATCTACACATGTCTTTCGAATTTCCTAAATTTCTTGCTTATATTACTTTATTACCCATAAGATTTTATGGCCAATTATGTCAAATGCCATATTAAGGTCTCCTATCATGATTTTCGTGTATTGTCTGTTCATATCATACATGATTTTTCTATGAATGATTCTTGACATTCCTTCCCTTTATATGCTATCTTCAATAATATTTACTGTTTTGGTTTCAAATCTTTGTGTATTACTTTCATAAAGATCTTGTTCATCAGTATTTAATACTATTGGTCTAAAGTTTTTTTTTTTATTCTCTTCCATCTTCTATAGGTTCACAGGTTGGTACTAGGCTATCAGCCCTAGGGCCTGTACAAGCCTAGCCAAACAATTCCCTGGATATTTCTTACCACAATATTTACTTCTCTGGACCCCTGTCTAGCAGGGCGACTGACATGATCCCTGGAGTGAATTTCCTATCTTCCATCCAATCGTCAAGGTTCTTTTTAAAGAGGGCCAAGGAGGCGCTCTGCTTGACATGTATGGGCAGTCTATTCCAGAGTATGGAAAGTCTCTGGGTCAGGAACCTATCCCTCCAGCATGTTTTGTTCATTGTAATAACTAGGGTTAGATCCCTGGAGCATGTGGCTCTGAGGGATTGGGATTTTAAGTGGAGCATGTCCAACAGCTCAGGGTTTGACATAGCCTTGTATGTTGGGCAGGGATCGCCTCTGAGTAGACAATATGCCAGAGTATAGCTGGAGTTTTTTTTAGATGGTCAGCATAGGTCATCTACTTTAGGCCTGTGATTCTTTCAGTGAGGTATTTCTGAGGTACATACCAAATGGGGCATTGTACTCTATAATGGGTCTAATGAGGGATAAGTACAGTGGAACAATGACCTCCTTTTTTCTGGATGAACAGCCCTTAGTGATGAGGTGTGCCACATAGGATTTCTTGACTGTTGTGGTGATATGGTTATCAAAAGTGAGACCACTGTCCACCTGTGTCCCTATGTCTCTCATCACACTTTGTGTTTATTGTACTGCCACCTATGTGGTAATTCATGGGTACATGTTTTTTCCCCAAAGGGATAATTATACATTTTTTGGCATTAAGCTTGAGCCCATGACTCTGGCACCAATCATCTGTTTCTGTAAGGCCCTTTTGTAGAATATCCACATCATTTGGGGATTCAGTAATGGCTCCCAGTTTGCAGTCATCTGCAAACTTTGTTAGCCAGAGTCCCTTAGTGTTGGCCTATACTTCAGAGAAGTAGATGCCAAACAAGAGCGGTCCCAAGACTGAACCCTGAGGTACTCCCCTTGTCACTTGTCTGGAGCTGGATTTGCAGTCAGCTATTTTTACAGTCTGTGTTCTGTCAGTAAGCCAGCTGGCAACCCAAGTGATGTAGGGATTTATGCCCAGTTTAGTAAGTTTATCTATGACTTCAGAGTGGGGGATGGTGTCGAAGGCCTTGGTGAGGTCCACATTGGCTGTGTGGACCGCTTTACCCATGTCCACAGCTCTGGAGACTGATTAAAAAAAGTCAATCAGGTTCAGGAGACAAGATTGGCACTTCACAAACCCAAACTGGGTGGGGTCCAGTGTTTGAAGGTTGCCAGTGTCTTTGTTTATAAGTTCCATGATAATGTGCTCCATGCCCTTGCAGATCAGGTTCGCCAAACTGATGGGACTTAGTTCCCGGGATTAAAGGTGGATCCCCCCTTGTGGAGTGGGATAATTGTAGCTGTGCAACACTCAGTGGGCATGAAGGCTGAGGTGAGGCTATGATTAAACATGACACTCAGGTGAGGTGCCAGTTCATTCTGCAGTTCATGTAGTACACAACCCAGGAAGTCATCTGGTCCCATGGATGCTGTATTCTTAGCTTTGGAAAGTGCGGTTTCTACCTGTGCGGCCATGATTACCAGAATTTGGCAATCTTTTGGTATTGAGATGGGCCCTTTAGGGGGTGAAGTTGGCACTAAATCAATCTGCCAGGATATTTGCAATATCATTGGGATCAGTATATTTAATGCCATTCTGTTGTAGATCTGAGCATTGCCATTTAGATTCTTGACATAACTATAGAATGCTTTGTGGTTGTCTTTGGAATCTTTGGCAATTTTATTTTCATAACTAGCTTTGGAGGATTTTATGAGGGATCTCAGCTTTTTATTGAGGCTGGTAAGGGAGTTTTTTGCATCCTGAGAATTTCCTCTTATCTCCAACAGTTTCTTCCTTCTCTTGTGTAGTTTGTTTATGGCAGAGGACCACCAGATTGGCTTCATTTTTTTGGAGGACAGCGTCTTGGTTCTATTTGGGATGGCATGATTCGTGGATGCGCTTGTATAGTGCCTTAGTGTAGGATTCAACAGTCAAACTTTCAGCTCCCATCTGCATGGGTGCCATGAAGTTTGTCACTTCTGACTTAAGTAGCATGAAGTTGGCTTTGGAGAAGGTTTTTATGGAGGTTTCCTTACTGGGGATGGGTAGGGGGTGGGATGTGGATGTCAAGGGTGATTTGTTTATGGTCAGACCTGACCAATGAGGGGGTGACCACTGGTGTGGAGCATCTCCCATGTTGGTAATGACCAGTTCTAGGATATTGGTGCCCCTGATGGGACAATAGACTAGTTGATCCAGGGCATTGGAATTTATGAATTCCAAGAACCACTGGGAAAAGATGTTGGCACCCAAGTAGTTTTCCCAGTTCATGGCAGGGTAGTTGAAATCACCCAGTATTAGGGTGTTTGGCTGTAGCTTAATATTTTCCAGTATGTTTAGAAAGGTGTAGTGAGAATCTTGGGACATGGTGGGGGACCTGTAGCAAGCTATAGTTTGGATTGCAGTCTTACCTAGTGTTAGTTGCACCTGGAGAATTTCAGATGCATTGTGTTGGGCAACTAGCCTGGAGGTGTGAACATCCTTGGTGAATATGGACACTCCTCTACCTTTAGTGTTTCAATCTTGGTTTGGTGGCCGAAAAGTGTGGTAAGAGTTGTAGCCTGGTATTGCAGGGGTGCTCTCTGGAGTCTTGAACCAGGTCTCAGTTACTGCACAGATATTGATGATCTCCATTTTTAGGAGTGCCTCAAGAGAGTGCATTTTGAGGTTTAGACTTCTAGCACCAAGTTGCATTACCTTCAGATTTTGCATGATTATATATGTTACGGTGGTGGTTTTGTCCTTTGAACCTTGCCTAAAAAAGGCACTATAGGGGTGGAAAGAGATTTAGCCAGTAACCTGAATCCCAGGGCTGACAGGTGCAGACCATCAATGGCAAAGCATTGTGGTTTACCGATCATGTCGTCCCAGGAAGACAGATACTGGATCCCCTTTGAATGACACCAGAAGCTTAGCCAACTGTTGAAGTCAATCATTTTGTCCTTATACTGTGGTATCATTCTGGGCAAAGGCAGGATGCTACTTAGGGCTACGGTCATACTTGCCTGGGTCACATGATTCAAGGCTCTTCCATGTCTCTCTTCATGTAGTCCAGGGAGGTATGTCTCAAGTCATTCACCCCAACATGGACAATGAGAGAGTCGTATTTGTACTTGTGGAGTGACTCGAGTGCATGCGTTATGTGGCGGATCCTGGCACCAGACAGGCAGCTGACTAATTTTCTCCTTGCTCAGCCTGGTGAGTGGGACATCAGTGTGCCTGACTATAGAGTCACCTATGACTAAAGTGTTTGGTACGTTGTTTTGCCTTAGGGGATGTTGCTGGGTGGCACACTGGTGTTGTAAGCTGTGCCACTTTGGTTGTGACTGGTATTTGTTTGCATTTCAGCTTTGGAAGTCCTTGCTTCTTGGGCAGGTTAATGTTAAGGGCCTCCGCATATGTGGGTTTAGTGTTGCTATATGTGGGTGTTGATGGTGCGAGTTTTAAAGGGCTATGTGTTGCTTGAGGTGTAGTGCAGGGGTTAACCTTCTCCTCGTCTGTCTAGCACAATCTTGGCTGGAGAGATCTTTGCTTCCAGTTTGGCTATGTACGTGCATCTCTCACAGGTTATAGTGTTGGGTGGAAGGAGGAGAGGGTTGTCTATTTCCATGAGGCAGTTGCTGCATTGCCCTAGTATGCTCAGATTAACCAGGTGGACAGGAAAAATCACCAGAAGCTGACCCTTGGACATGCCTCTTTAGGTGCTTTTTTTGTAAAGTACAAGAGCTGTTTTCCCTCACCTTTGCAAGGTACTTTGCAATTATAGGCTGTTTAGTGCCTACAATTAATTTCTCCTTATTAACAAGGAGAGTTGAGTGCTCGTATCAGTTTAAGGCTTCCTAGTGCTTTCCAGCAGGTTTTAGAGCAAGTGCTAGTCACAGGGGTTCATATTTTAGTGCTACTGAGAAACCAGCTAGTTCTAAGGGAAAACTTGAAGAGCAGACTTTCTGGCAGCCGGAATAGTTTAACCGTAGCCCCACAGTGCTGCACAATGTGAAAAATGCACAAACATGCGTTTTTAAGCCAGAAAGTTGAAAGGGATAGAAATCAGACCAAAATGGCTAATAAAATTACAATTTCAGAGCTGGAAACCACTCCTCTAGTGTTAGGCAGAACAATGCTTACCACTCCCACTGGTAAGCAGTAGGACTTCCCCCTACCACAGCAAGGTCTGGATAGCTCTGAACACAGGAAATAAAGTACTGAGACAAGCAAAGCCTGGGATCTGGACTACACTAGCTAGGAAAGGTGTGAAACAAGCAAACTAGATAGTATTTTTTTTTTTGGTTAAAACAGGCTAAATACAGTAAATAAACACAGAAAAGGCTAACACACGAGTGTGTAGCCCTAAACAGTAAATGCAATTAAAACTCTACAAAATTAGCAATTTAAAACTTTTTGAATGAAGCAAGGCAAGTGTACAACTGAAAAACGATTTAAGAGGCAGTAATACAGTAGAATAAGTAGCTAGTCTACATATACAGAAAAGTCTATATATATATACAGAAAAGCAGCTAAAAAACAAACAATTCAGATGCAGTGCAACCTACAGCACGCGAGTTGGAGCAATATTAAGGCAAATACAGTTTTAATAAATGCACTAAAATATACTCTATTTCCAAAATGTTTGAGAAGCACAATCAGAAAATACATTTCACACAGTGAAACTAGTTGTATAGCTTTACAGTGTGACAGTAAAAAACTTATTTCTCAGGCCCTGTAAGGCAGACAATTTTAGCTTAGCCATGCAGCTTAGTTAATAGCAATAAAATACAGTAAAATGTATGCAGCAGGCAGTAAAAAGTGCTATATATAAATTGCTAGAAGCAATAACCAGTATAAATAAGCCAAAAAAAACAGGATACTTATTTTTATATATCTCAGATCAGAGTTGTACTCAATGCCCCTCCTCCACTCGGCTCAGTCTGTATAGACAGAAATCCTCTCAAAGTTGGAGCTTAAATACCAGAAGATACAACCTTATTATTCCACTACATAACTCTTTATACATAAAAACCTGGATTTAACCATTCTTCAAAATCTTAAAAAATATATATATTTTTTACCAGTCTCTTAAATTTTTATACGTTTCATACTTGTTCAATCTAGGCCTGCAGCCAAATCTATATTTACTTGTCTTAATACTTATCTAGCTCATTTAAAGAGATCTGCTTTCCCCAGCTATTTTCTTTTTTTCTGTTCTTTTTTTACTGTCTACATTTTTTTCACTACCTTCTTTCTTTTTAAACTTTTCTTGTACATATAGTACTACACTATTCATAATCTTTTCTAGAGTTCTTTCTATTTTTCCTTTTATATTTTTTATTTCTCTCATTACACTGACATATTCCTTTACTAATCTGCTTAAGCAGCTTGATACTTTTCCTTCTAAAAACTCTTTGCTTATATAGTAATTCTTGTTTTTCTTGATTTCTTTCATACATTTCTTTTTTTGTCAAAATTATATAATATTCATATTTATTTCACATTTGTTGACTGGGAAATTCTAACTGGATACATGTCCATTTTCAGTGGAAGCCCGGGGAGATATGCTCCATCTCACATATGAATATTGTACAGTATATCTTAGTATAATATGCTTCATTGACACATACAGAATATTGTAATAAAAGTTTCAGTCATACATATAACAGAGTAGACATTTATCACTATATAGTATAAAATCTGATGAAATAAGCTTTCCCCTTCCTTACAGTTCGTATAAACATACTTTAACATTTTAGACTTTCTTTCCATTTTAAATCTACAACTGTTAATTACCCCATTTTTGCTAAAATTATATCCATCTTTACTATTTCTATAGAAAATGGCTATTCTAATGTTTCTCATTTCCCAAATTCTAGATTATCTTTCCTCCACAGTTTCTCTGTAATCTTTCATTTGTTAAAAATCATGTGTTTTCTAGTACAATTACATCTACATCACATGCATTACACCACTTCAAAATTCCTATTTTTCTTCTTACTATATTCTTAATACTATTCAGATTTACAGAAAGCACTCTAAAATTTTAATTTTCCCTATTATCAAAATTATTGAAAAAAAAAAAGAAATTAATAACCAACTACTGGGCTATCATTCTTAATAGGCCATTCTAATCATAACCAATTTTCCTAACCAAGGTTGAGGATCAAACTGTAGCTTGTGTCTGAGTTAAACACCTTAACCATTATACCACTCTCCCCAATCCTTACTGTATAAATTATTTTTTATCCATTTCCTTTCTTTTGTACTTCTCTAAATTCTCTGTCTTTTAGCCTTTTACCAACAGCATCTTCTATTTTACTTCCAGTTTATATCTTATCACTTATTTCAGAACCTTCTTCTACACATTTATTTTTTTCTCATTCAATTTTTCTATTATCACTACTTCTAAAACTTCTAACCTTATTCATTTTTTTTTCTTATTTTCATTTTTGCAATCATTTATAACATTTCAGCTCACACTTTTTTACATCAAGTCCCATTTCCACACAAGTATAACATTTTCTTTTCTCAGTTATGAAATGCCCGTTTCTACACACACACAAAACACATGTATTGAGTTGTCCTGAGTATTTTACAACTCTCCTATTCCCATTTATCATGCTTGGTATATGTATTTTTTCTCTTTCTACTTTTAACACTATCACAATCCCAGTCACCAGCCCATAAACCCATTTTATCAAACTTTTGCAATGTCCAGTACTTCTGTACATAAAGCTTTCAAAGTCTCTCTTTCTTAGGTTCATAGGTTCATACGAGGCTATCTGCCCGAGGGCATTTACAAGCCTAGCCCATCGTTTTGTGGCTTACGCCACCCCTTTAGTATGGGGAACTATACCCATTATTTTGCTGTGCCTCTGTTGAGCAGTGACACTGAGGTAATCCCTGGGGTATATCTGCGATCTCCCATCCATTGGTCAAGATTTCTCTTGAACAAGGCCAGCGAGGTGCTCTGCCTCACATGTACCGGGATTTTGTTCCACAGCACAGGGAGTCTTTGGGTGATGAATCTATCCCTCCAGCACGTCCTATTAATAGCCGTGTCGAGGTTTAAGTCTCCCGCCTTTGTGGCTCTGATGGATCTAGATTTTTTGAGGTGAAGCATATTCCATCAAATCTGGGTTTGACATGGCCTTGTATGTTAGGCAAAGGTCACCTCTGAGCAAGCGTGGCGACTGAATAGAGCTGGAGTTCTTTCAGTCGGGCAGCATAGGACAGATTTTTGAGACCCTTTATCCTTTTGGTGAGGAACTTTTGTGGCCTCTCCAGCTGCTGCAAGTGTCGGGTCAGATACATTCCGAATGGGGCATTGTACTCAATCATTGGTCTGATGAGTGATGAGTAAAGGGAGACTATGACCTCCCTTGATCTAGATGAGAATCCCTTCATGATAAGGTGGGCAATGTAGAAGGTCTTCCTAACTACTTTAGCTACATGGGTGTCGAATGACAGACTACTATCAACCTGGGTCCCCAGGTCCTTGATAACTTCTTCTGTGCTCAGTGGATTGCCACCTATTTGGTAGCTAGGGGTAACCTTGTTTTTCCCAAAGGGTATGACTATGCATTTTTTGGCATTTAACTTTAGGCCGTGGCTCTGGCACCAGTTATCCATTTCTGTGAGACCCTTCTGAAGGATATCTGTGTCAGATGTGTTTTCTACTATGGCCCAGTTTGCAGTCATCTGCAAACTTTGTCAGCCATAACCCTCCTGTGTTTGCTTGTACTTCGGAAAAGTAGATGCCAAACAAGAGTGGGCCCAGGACTGAGCCCTGTGGGACACCACTTGTGACAGGCTTTGAGTCTGACATGGCGCCAGCAACTCTGACCCTGTGGGTTCTGTCACTCAGCCAGTTTGCAACCCATCTTGTGATGTATGGGTTAACATTTAAGCTGATGAGTTTTTCAATGATACCCGAGTGGGGTATTGTATCGAAGGCCTTAGCCAGATCGAGGTAGGCTGTATGGACTGCCTTTCCCTCATCAATGGCTTTGGTGACTGTTTGAAAAAGTCAACCAAGTTTAAAAGGCATGATCTGCCTTTGACAAAGCCAAACTGGGTTGGATCCAAAGTCTGCAAATTCCCTATGTCTTTATTTATGAGGTCCATTATGATCCTCTCCATGGCTTTGCAGATAAGGCTTGTCAAGCTGATGGGCCGGTAATTTCCAGGGTCGGTGGAGGCACCGCCTTTGTGAAGTGGGACCACAGTTGCAGTGCGCCACTCCTGGAGTGCGTATCCAGAGGTAAGACTTTGATTAAACAGCTGTCCTAGCTGTGGGTTTAATTCCTCATTGAGTTCGTGGAGCACGCAGCCGGAGACACCATCAGGTCCCATGGATGCTGTGTTTTTTGCTTTGGAGAGAGCAGTTCTCACTTGGGCGCTGGAGATGTTTGGGGGCTGCAATAGTTTGGTATACATATCTCTCCTTTTGGAGGGGGGAGAAGTTTGCACTGAACCTGTCAGCCAGTATGTTGGCAATGTCTGTAGGATCAGTAATCTTCACATCATTTTGAACTAGTTCTGAGCATATCTGGTAGTTTCCTCCCAGGTTTCTAACATAGCTAAAGAAGGCCTTATGATTGTCTTTTGAGTCTTTAGCTATTTTTCTCTCAAAATTTGCTTTGGATGATTTTATGAGAGCTCTTAGTTTTTTACTTATAGTGATCAAGGGTGTCTTACCTTTTAAGGATTTTGCTCTATCTTGTAGTAGCTTCCTCCTTTTGTTGTAGAGTTTGTTTATGGCTGGGGTCCACCAGACTGGACGCTTGCCTTTGGTACAGAGAGTCTTTGTTTTGCTTGGGATTGCCTTATCCATGCAGTCCTGCAGGTGCTGGTAGAAGGCATTTGTAAGTGATTCAGCAGCTTGAGTACTGTTTTCCGCCATCTCGGGGGCCTTAAAGGAGACCACACTAGTCTTTAGAAGTGTGAAGTCGGCTTTTGAGAAGTTCTTAACTGTGGTCTTTTTTATTTCAGATGGGGGTGGGATGAGGACCTCCAGCGAGATTAGTTTGTGATCTGATCTCACCAGTGAGGGGTATACTTCCGGTGTTGAACATTGTGCTCCCATGTTCGTGATGATGAGATCAAGTATGTTATCTCCTCTTGTGGGGATGGTGACTAGTTGTTCCATGGCATTTGAGTTTATGAATTCCAGGAACTTTTGGGCTAGGGTGTTTGGGCTTGAGTAGTGTTCCCAGTCTATATTAGGGTAATTGAAGTCACCTAGTATGATGGTGTTTGGTGATACATTTATCCCCTCTAGTGTTTTCAGGAAGGCCATGTGAGGTTCCTGAGTTTGTGAGGGTGGCCTGTAACATGCTACAATTTGCAGAGCAGTCTTGCCTATGGTTAATTGCACCTGGATGGTCTCCGATGCATCGTGCGTTGCCACCAGTCTTGAGGTGTGGGTGTCCTTGATGAATATGGATAACCCCCCCTCCTTTCTTGTTATTGTCCGGATTTTGGGGCCGGAACGCATGATATGAGGTAAAACCTGATAGCGCTGGGGTGCTCTCAGGAGCCTTGAACCAGGTTTCTGTCACAGCATAGACATCAATGTTCTCCATACTGAGAAGGGCCTCAAGTGCGTGCATTTTGAGATTTAGACTTCTGGCATTGAGCAGCATTACCCTTAGTTTTTTCCTTTTTTGTGTTCTAGGGTGGTAGGTTTAGAATTTGAGCCTTGCCTAAAAATGGCACTATGGGGGTGGCAAGAGCCTTTGCCAATATCCGGAATCCCAGGGGTGACAGGTGCAAGCCGTCCCTTGCGAAGCAGCGTGGCTTGTCCAGCATGTCATCCCAGGCAGACAGACATTGGATCCCCTTTGAATGACACCAGTGTTTAAGCCAATTGTTAAAGCTGATCATCTTGTCTCTGTATTGTGGCATCATTCTTGGTGAAGGTAGGATACTGCTCAAGGTCAGGGTCATACCTGCCTGGGCTACATAATCAGAGAGCTCCTCAATGTCTCTTTTCATGTAGTCCAAGGAGGTACGTCTCAGGTCGTTTACACCAG
Organism: Protopterus annectens; assembly: GCF_019279795.1. Lineage (NCBI taxonomy): Eukaryota > Metazoa > Chordata > Ceratodontiformes > Protopteridae > Protopterus > Protopterus annectens. The sequence continues at coordinate 163,830,563 of NC_056749.1, forward strand.
CGTGGACAATGACTGAGTCATATTTGTACCTGCTGTTGAGAGACCTGAGTGCTTGCGTTATGTGGCAGATTCTAGCGCCCGACAGGCAGCTTACTGTGACCTTCTCCTTACTCAGTGTGGTGAGCGGGACGTCAGTGTGTCTGACTATGGAGTCACCAATGACTAGTGTGTCTCTCATTGTGTTTGGCCTTAAGGGCTGTGACTGTTTGACACTCTGACTGTGAGGTCTATGTGTTGCAGGTGTTGTGTTCTGAGGTGGTGGTTGTTTGGGTGTCTGCTTTGGTGGCCTCTGCTGTTTTGGTAGATTTTTGATCAGAGCCTCCGAGTATGTCTTTGTGTGTTTATGTGTATGATTTGAGGTTGTAATGGTACTATGTGAGACTGGGTCTATAGTGTGTGTGGTAACCTTCTCCTCCTGACTGGTCTTGCCAGTCCTATGTTGAGAGAGCTCAGCCTCCAGTTTGGCCGTATAGTTGCATCTCTCGCATGTATTTGTGTTTCTGCCTCTGTTTAGAATGGCACATGAATCTTTTTTGCTTCCCTGTTAAATGCTTTTATCACAAAGATTTCATGGGTAACAGCCTTTCTTTTTTCATATTCTCCAAGAAAAAAAATTTCCATTGAACAGTCTCAGATATACACATCATAAAATGTCTCAAGAATAAATTCTCTTACCTCATGTGCTTTTACACCTAAAGGAGCTATTAAATTGTCCCACTTCACAGCTATTTCTTTGGCTTTTTTACTTTGAATCCTTACCATGTACTTCAGTTTTTCATTTTCTTCTGCCTTTTCTACTCCACTTTTTGTCATCTTTCGCTTTCTCTGCATATGTTTTCTTTTCCATCTAACCTCTATTCAGGATGGTCTTTGCAACCTCCTTTTATATTTTCTCCATAATGGCCACCCAGGAATCATCTCCATGCTCTGGCTCACTCTACACCACCATTTCTTTAAGTACATAAGCCCATGACACTCCTGACTGGATGGTTATAATTATACATCCATCATTTGCAGAGTCATCTCCATCAAACAGGTTCCTTTGAAAGAGTTCCTCAGAATCATGCACACATTCTCCAGTCTTGATATTTACTTTCTCCTCCATTTCTTTCAGTGCTATATCAACTCCTCCCCTCATTTGCCTCCCTGTTTCTCAGGGCCACCTCTGCCCCTGGAACAGAAACAGTAAGTTCTCCTCCAAAATGGGTCTCACTCACAGCAATGATGACTACAGGAGGTTCCCTAGTGTCCTGGCCAAATTTCCCCTAGTCAGTCTGAATATCACATGAGGTCTCCTCTGAAAAGAGCCTATTGGTCAAGTGGGAGTAACCCAGTCAACAAAGTGTAAACAAAATAAATAATTAGCAACAAGAATCACACTTGTCCTTAGGACAAACTGCATGGGTACGAACTGATGTATTTGTTGTAGTTAGGTGACACAGGCAACAATTGCTCTTATGTACAGCCACATTCCTTTAAGGTACAAGATGATTAGTAAGCTATATCATTTTAATTATTGCAGCTGTGCTTTCTTCCTGATATTCCCACCGTTCAATTTGTCTCAAGCTGTACTTTCTACTGATTTAAACCATGTATCTCATTCTAGCAGTGAATTCCATTTGTCTACTAGCCTATTCATAAAGAAGTATTTCTTTATAAAAATTCCATACTGCATTGTTTGAGGATAGAAAGTGCACCACCTATGTTGCTAGTGAAATATGGGCATTAATCCATCACTGTGTAGGTTACACATACCATAACTTACATATATACACAGTATATCTTGAATGGAACCACAAACATGTGAATTGTCCACAAGGGAAAACAAAATCTAAATATGACATGAGTCAACAAAATATGTCATGAAATGGAATGATACAGATTATTATCTGAAGGCAGTGGATGAGTTTTCGACTTGATTATGTTAATAAGGAATAGTTACAAGTATTGTGCTAGCAAATAAAACATCCTTTAAAGTGTATGAATAGTCGATTCAGAAACAGATGCAGTTATATGATTTCAAGGATATGAGATCACTGGTGAAATGATTCTAAGTAAATGCTATACATTACTGGAACACCTGGACAAGCCAGCCCAATATACAAAATGGGAAAAGGAGGTTAATACTGATGCTACTGATAGGATACTCGAATAAGACGAAGATAGTTTAGATACTGTAAGACTCAGGAAGGAAAAGAAGAGGGGATGTAAATAAAAAAGCAGAACATGAGATGCACAGGTTTGGTTATGAAAGCTGATGGTCTGAAGTGAATAATATTAAAAAGGCTAATCTTTAATGTTTTAATTGTTATACTGTATATGATAAAGTTTGGGGATTGTTTACTAGGTATCAGGATATGGAACCTGAGGGAGGTTGAACTAAGATTCAGATATGTAACAGAAGAAACTATCTGGTGCCTACAAGACTGAGCTCGATACGCAGCAGTAGAAAAATTACTGAAAATAGAAAATGCAAATAATAAAATGATGGAAGCTGGAAAAAGAGTAGCAATTAAATCTGAAATGTTTATAAGAAAACAGTGGTTTAATTTATCAGTAGTTATTTCATACATGTTTGTGGTAGATGCACAATTCCTCAGCAAATGACCTTGCTTACCAAAGCATTCCAGAGAACCATGCTAATAAAGTCCGGAAACAAATGGATCATTACAAGGAAATTATTTGTACAACTTAAAACGGTTCCCTATTATGTGATCAAAACCTTAGGTTATCGAACACCTAAAGGTCGATCACTAAATGTCGAAGTCTGAAAATTGCCAACGGCCGTTTCCACATAGGGAAATGAGTTGTTTGGCCATTACGTGGATTTTGTTCCTTCTCCGCTGTAGAGTGATCTTGGAGTTGGTATATTTAGTTTGGGGGATGGGGGACAAGCCCCCCCCACTATTTCTGTTTATAACTTTTTTTATTTTTTTTTTGGCCAACAGCATTGTTTCCCTATGTGGAAATGGCCATTTTTGATCTTAAGGGTTCAACATTTCATGATCGATCTTTAGGTATTCGATAACCTAAGGTTTCGATCATGTAATACAGACCCACTTAAAACTACATGCATTAGCATCCTGGCTACAATGTCTTCAAGGCAATATCATCTTGAAGGCATTATAGTTTTGATGATTTTATATGTAGTTTTAAGTTAAATAATGAATTTGAACTGAAAATGTTCTCTGTTTGCTTGTTTGCTTATTTCATGATGCTGGGAATGAATACTAAATGGGATGCAATTAAAATCTAACTTTTAAAGTTGATGTAACGGGAAGAAAAATTAGCAAAACAGAAATGGTACATGGTGTGGGTTCGTAAAATTTAAGTGTGTCTGGACATTGTAATGGTGCAACAATTAGGAAAATACTGCCCCACAGTGCTTGGCTTTCCAACTGTTTCTCAGCTGATTCATTTTGGGGATTTTGCTCAGTGCTCTGATTTTGTCTGTCATTTCAAAGATGGACATAACCGTATGAAAGATAAAACAGGACATTTTAATTATACAGTTATTGACTGGGTACGCACAATAGAAAATGACATTGGTGCCCAGTAAGCTTCCCTTGTCCGAGTCAAACAGTAAGGCAAATGGAGGCGGAGAGTCAACCTCCATCACCTTGACTACAGGGAGCAGTTCATTAACAGTTCATAGCATTAACTCTTTGTACTAACTGCTAAACATGATTTCTTCTTAGCTGTGATCATCATGGTACTTGTATCTGCAGCTCTTAATCTGGGGGAATAGGTCAAATATTTATCAAAGACATACACACCTCCAGGTGGGTCAAATGGTATGGATGCACAGGAGACACTCCAAGTGCAGTTAACTGTTGACAAAACACCTATTCAAATCAAAGCTAGCTACAAACCCCCAACCATGACTCAGGACACCCACTCCAGCTATCTGGACTTACTTGAATCCATCAAGATTCAACCTTCTACCCTGATCTGGGGTGACTGACTACCCAACCATAGAGTGGAAGACCTATTCTAGCACAAACATGAATACCCAGAGATTCCTCAACTTCATTAATACCAATGCATTGGATCAGCAGGTTGGCACCCCTATGAGAAGTGAACATATCCTGGACATGGTCCTAACCAACATGAATAGCCAATGTAGCATTCCTGCAGTGTCATCCTCCTTGATAAAAGCTGACCAAAAAGCGATCACTTTTGAAATCACCATCTCCATGGGACCCGATAACATCCCTGGCTGTATCCTACATGAACTCCAGCATGAGCTATCAGTGCCATTAGGCACCCTATTCAACCTGAGCACCGGCTTCATCCCAGCTGAATGGAGGAAAGCCACTTTCATCCCTCTACACAAAGGTGTATCATCCACTGACCCAGGCAATTATAGGCCCATCAGCCTAACTAGCCTGATCTGCAAGGCCATGGACTGCATTATCATGAACCTTATAAACGAGGACATTGGCAACCTCCAAAAGCTTGAGCCCACACACACTGGTTTTGTCAAAGGGAGTTTTGCCTGTTGAACTTGGCCGACGACTTCTAAATGATCACCAAAGCCATGGACGAGGGGAAGACTGTGCACACCACCTACCCTAACCTAAGACAAAGCCTTAGACACCATTCCCCACTAGGGTATAATAGATGCTCTCCCAGCTATGCATCAACCCATATGTTACCAGATGGGTAGCTAACTGGCTCACTGATAGAGCCCATTCAGTCAAAATAGGGGAAGCCACCTCTAGTAGTAGAGCCATGATGAGCTGTATACCCCAGGGATCGGTTTTGGGGCCTCTACTATTTGGGATATACTTTTCTGAGGTACAAGCCAAAACCAGTGGTCTGTGGCTGACCAAGTTTTCAGATGACTGCAAGCTGGGCAGCGCCTTAAATTCTCCTAGTGATGTGAACAGCCTCCAAGAGGGCCTTACCCAAACTAATGGCCTCAAACTGAATGCCAAGAAATGCATCATTATTTCCTTTGGGGAAAATGGCATCCCCACTAATTATCACATTAATAACTTAGTGAGCATGCAATCACTCGTGAGGGACTTGGGCACCCAGGCTGATAGCAACCTGACTTTTGACCACTACGTTGCCTCTGTTGTACAGAAGGATTTCTACATGGCCCACCTCATAAATAAGGGTATGTCATCCAGGAACAAGGAGATCATAACATCCCTGTACTTGTCCCTTATCAGCCCCATTATCGAGTACAATGCCCCCTTCGGCATGTACCTTGCCAAGCACATGCAGCAGCTGGAAACCACAGAGGTTCCTGACCAGGAAAATCCATGGTCTCAAACATCTATCCTATACAGATAGACTAAAAGCTATGTGCCTGTACACAGTGTCATACAGACTGCTCAGAGGTGACCTGTGTTTGGCATACACGGCCATCTCAGACTCAGCCTTGATGGAATTGCTGCATATCCGTAAGTCAAACTCCACTCGCACAACCCACATGCAAGGCATCAACCTGGTCTATGGCATTAATAGAACTTGTAGGTGGGATAGATGTATGTCCCAAAGACTCCCACATCTGTGGAATAGGCTTCCTCTCCATGTAAAGCAGAGTACCTCTTCTAGCCCTCAGAGGAACCTGGACAAACCAAAAATGATAAACTGTAGAAACTCAACCAGGAATAAAAAAACAAAAGCATCCGCAGAAATCCACCAATGATTGAATTAAGTTAACGGCTTTCATCCGCTGAATAGCTAGACTTCCTCAGAACAAATAAAAGCTCTACACAGTCAGCTTATATACACTCTAAAACCCCTCCCAAACAATCCAATAAAACAATTAATGTTTGAAAAAACAACAATGAACTTCACATGATGTGACGAATGACATGAAAAAGTTTTTTTACAGACCCTAGTAGTAAGAGACATAATTATATATATAAGAGTATAAATGGAATGAATTGTAAAAAAATGAAATGCATCAAAATATATATAAATACATATGAATAAAATATAGTTGATTATGTGTAAGATGAATACAAAAATTTAAAATTAAATAGCCAACATGGATCTCAATTTTAAAAGCCTGGAAATCAAAATAACATCATTAAGCCCAGGGGGACATCCGGCATTGCACCTAAGTTGCCACATGACTTCAAGATGCACCAAAAAAATGTCTTGCAGTCTGCCCCTCAGATCTCGCTCCACACAGTCAATGACTGTGAACTTAAAGGAATGCGTTGGGTTATCCTTGAGATGTCAATATAGTGCATTACGCTCATCCCTCTTACCAATATCATAAATGTGTTGGTAAGTCCTGTACCTAAACTGCCCAATAGTTTTGCCTATGTAAAAACATCTGCACCCTTGACAAACTGCAACACAGATAATCCCCTTACTGTCACAATTACATTTCCTGTTCAATTTGATGGAACCAAAGCCATGTATAAAACATTCAGTACTCTCAAGGATTAATCTACATTGTGAACAGCAACCACACTTGCAACCACCCCCTTTGAGGCAGATTGTTGATGCAAAAGGTTCCAAGACTTTTTTCATTGCAAAATACATTGACGAGACCAAAATAGTGTTTAACAATTCTTTTTTGTTGAAATATTCTTGGGATTTTTTTTTTTATCTAATATCAATAACAGCATACATTATGATGATCTTTTACTTGTATGTATTGATGTCAAGGATTTGTATTCTAGCATACCACATGACACTGGCACTGGCTGTTTTTTTTCAGTTTTTGGCCCTTCAAACTAGTCTAGGACATGACAAGAGTTTGGTGTTTGCAGTTTGATGGAAATTGTTTTATATAACAATTTCATAAGTTTTGAAGGTCATTTATTCAAGCAGACCCATGGCGTTGCAATGGGTGCTGCATGTGCCCCAGTGTTTGTCAATATTGTTATGGCTTTTTGGGAAACCAACTTTGTTTTTACTTCAAAATTCAAAGCTGGTCCTTATACAAACGTTTTATTGACATTATTGTATTTTGGCACGACACCAGGGAGCAACTAGACAGTTTTTTTGAATTGATTAACATGTCCACTGATTTTTTAAGTTTCACTATGACAATTGAGCTTGAAAAGGTTAATTTCCTGGACGTTACTATCTTCATAGATTAGTAGATTAGTACTGAGCTAACTGCCCTTGCGAGCCATTTTAATCCTAGCCAATTATCCCTTGTGAGACTCAAACCCTGCACCTTGTGTTTGCAAGGCAAACACCTTAACGATTAGGCCACCCTCCCAACCCCAAAATACCCCTCTCAGTCTCGAACCCCGGACCTTGGACACACTAGACTGCATGAATTACCACTGAGCCACAGCAGATATAAACAGCGAGTCCAGATGTTTTGAATCTGCATTATATAGGAAGTCTACTCATTCCAATGCATATTTGTATTTTTGCAGTTGGCACCCCTTGCATCAAAAGAAGGTCATAAGGCCATTGTTAAAAGTCAATTTGTGAGGCTTGCATGGATGGTCAGCCAAGAAACACATTTTGTAGTGGAATGTGACAAATTATTAGATATGTTTGTCAAAAAAGGTTAACCATTAGACTTTTTATCTGAAATCTTTGCTGAAGTAAAAAGGAAAAGGACGGATGGTTTATACACTCCCTTGTTAGGAAGTCCACAGGTGCAAGGTGCCAGTAGTGTGGTATCTGATGGCAATCCTTGTACTACAACATACAATAATGCAATGATTTTGCCTTTTAATTTACAGTTTAGGGAGATCAAGTGGACTATTATTAAGTTTTGGAACATTTTCAGATGTGATCCCAGTGTGTTTAGCAAGGTGGGGGACTGTCCAGTTATTGTTTATCAAAAAGACAGTTGTGTTAAAAAGATTGAAAGACCCGTCTAAATTTATTCAAGGCAATATGAGCAAGTGTGGTTGCTGTTCACAATGTAGATTTATCCTTGAGGGTAATGAATGTTTTATACATGGTTTTGGTTCCATCAAACTGAACAGGAAATGTAATTGTGACAGTAAGGTGATTGTCTATGTTGCACTTTGTCAAGGGTGCAGATGTTTTTACATAGGCAAAACTATTAGGCAATTTAGATAAAGGACTTACCAACACAATTATGATATTGGTAAGAGGGATGAGCGTAATGCACTATATAGACATCTCAAGGATAACCCAACTCATTCCTTTAAGCTCACAGTCACTGACTGTGTGGAGCGAGATCTGAGGGATGGACCGCAAGACATTTTTTTGAAGTATCTTGAACTCAAGTGGCAACTTAGGTGCAATGTCGGATGTCCCCCCTGGGCTTAATGATGTTATTTCATTTTCCAGGCCTATAAAATTGAGAGCCATGCTGGCTATTTAATTTTTATTTTTTGTATTCATCTTACACACAATCAACTATATTTTATTCATATGTATTTATATATATTCTGATGTATTTATTTTTTTTACAATTCATTCCATTTATACACCTATATATAATTATGTCTCTTACTACTAGGGTCTATAAAAAATATTTTTCATGTCATTCATCACATGTGATGTTCATTGTTGTTTTTTCAAGCATTGTTTTATTGGATTGTTTGGGAGGGGTTTTAGAGTGTATATAAGCTGACTGTGTAGAGCTTTTATTTGTTTTGAGAAAGTCTAGCTATTCAGCAGATGGAGAAGCTTAACTCAATAAAATCGTTGGTGGATTTCTGTGGATGCTTTCATTTTTTTATTCCAGGAACCCGGACAACTGGATGGAAAACAGAAAATATGCTCCAGGGACCCCACCTGTGTCCCTGCTTGACAGGGAAACAGGTGCTGACTGAGGGAACATGGGTGAAATTCTTGACTAGGCTTATAAGGGTCTCTGGGCCAATAGCCAAGTATCATTCTATGAACCTATGAACTTAGTGCAGAAAAGATGTTTAATATAATGAACATTATTTACTTAATTAGCCAGTTAGTTATGCTAATTTTAGTACTGCTAGGCTTGTGGCCTTTTTCCACAGAGATGCAAGGTCATATTTGTACAGATAGTGAAATTTGAGGAGAACATTGGAAAAATTCCCCTAGTATTTTTTTTTTTTTTGGATACACCTAAATTGATTTGGCTGGTGTAATTAAGGTACTGTGTGCAGCCATAATCAGATTTACATGGATAGAACCAGAAGTATTTAGGGGTAGCAAAGGCCATCAGAGTGCTACTAGTAAGGAAACGTGCAAGGTTTACTGAAGAGATTTCTGTGGGGAGACTAATAAGCTATGAAATAAGCAAACATTATGACAATGCTTATTATGAAGAAATGTTGAAAGCATGCCATAAGTATGGTTTAACAAAAACATTTTGAGTGTACTGAAAATGTTACTAGGCTAGCATGGTTAAAAGTAGTGAATGGGTATTTAGTGGAGGCAGTTAATGTAGGTGTGTACAGGAAGGATACCCACAAAGTCCAATGTTCTTAGAATAACAATGAAATTAATACTGACAACTGAAAAGAATGATCCAAGGATAGGAATGAAACAGGATTTTAAGTTGAGGTAAAAGGATAAGGGACAAATTTTGTGCATATTAATATGGCAAAAAATGCTATAGAAATTATTGCAACAAAAATTATACTGGTAATAAAAAAGTGGTATGAATATATTGCTCTTTTTCCTCCAACAGGATGGGAGAGCCACTACCTGAAAATGTTAGGAAGGCTATTATGAAAAGAAAGTGTAAGAATAAAAAATGTAATTTTGGGACTAGAGAATTTTTTCACAGGAACCTCCAGCTGATTGCTGCCATGAAGTAGAAAATGACAAATTAAAGGCAATACTTAGGGAAAGACTCCATACAAGAAGCTTCCATTCCTATCAGTCAACTGACAGCCATTTCTTTGTCTGCCAATACATCAAAAATGTGTTGAAACCCCTTTTGGTGAACCTGTAACATGATTTTAATTTTTTACAGGATGAAAGCCATTTGCACCGCCTGACTCCCAAACATATATTTACCTACTCCGTGGTTGAACAACATTGGAGAAAAGGGAAAACTCCACTGTCACAAAGGTATTTTGGCACAACTTCTCCAATCAACTGGAAGTGAAAGACATGCCTGGTAATAGATTGACTGGCTCCCAGTAGGTTTCACCCACCATGCTCCTCCTTACTTTACATTACTAATTCTATGTTTGCTGTATTTCCTATATCTGTTGTACCCACATTTTTGAACAAGAAAGTATTTTGGCAGGGTTGCCTCTTAATGTGATGATTGACCTTGAATAACACTGTCCATGCAAATTCCTTCTCCAATAGACTGAAAAGTTGTACTAGAAACAGTAGAAAAAGTCTACAGATTTCAAAGCAAAAAAGTGACCTAAACACTATCTCTTTCTCTCTCTCTCTATATATTTTATTTATATATATATATATATATATATATATATATATATATATATACACACACACATACACACACACACACACAAGCTAATGAAAACTGTAGCAGACCATGGGTGTTTTCAAACAGTATCTCCCAGCAGTTGAAGCACACTCTTTCAACTCACTTGTTTTTGAAAGATGAATATCAAAACCAATAAGTCAAAAATCCTAAAAAAGGCACCCAAAATAATCTTACTGAAGGGGGCATGACCCTCTGAGCTCCTCCACTGAGGGCTAGGCCTCTGCATCCAACAATTTTATATATTCCAAGGGGCAAAAAAGGGAAAAACACCTGAAAGTCTGCTATTGGCACAATGCAAAAGTTTGTATTGAATCTCACCATGTCAATACTTTTAGCACACAAACTCCATAGCCTTTTCAATCTATGCGCCAATAGTGATGCACATTTTTGTACTATGGTATAAATGCACATATTAGATTGGATTCACCTTTTTTCTTTGAAATATATACTTATCATATTGTTCTAAATGAGATTTGTTACACAAAACAAAAATTAGTTTTATCTTGTTTTAAAACTGAGTAGCCCAACATTTTTCCAGCATAAAGTGAAACAAAATCTACTATTGCAAAATGCCCATTTCAAAATATTTCAACCATAAAAAGACTACCTGAACTGATGTAATTATAATGCTCCAATATCTGTACCCATCAATTACAGCCACATATTTTAATATAACTTATAGTGCCTGACTGTGATAAAAAAAAGAATGATCGCAATAATGTATTCCAACTTGGTTAATAAAAAAGGAAATCCATCCTGCAAAGCCAGAATGATTGCTAAACACGATCATGTCAGTAAGGTCAGCCATTCTCATCCACAGAAAGATTCTGCAACCAGCAATTATATCCCCATAGTTGACCGTGTACATCTCATATCTGATTGTGGTAAGAATAAATAATTATGGACACAGTAAACTAGTTTACATTTTTTTCTCATAAACTAGAGAATACATTATTGAAAGTGTTTCACACAAATTCACTACTGGTTTTGCAAAGCCTCATCATTTAAACTGAGCAAATTACAAAAGAATAAGTTGTCTTCATTAATAGATAAACCCCCAGCCAGCATTTATAACCACCTTGCCATGTACACCTTATCTGGCTGTGATAAAAAATATCTCTCAATGTCTTAGCACAAGAATTGGGAACAAAATAATGAAGTACAAATGCCTCAAATCACAGATTTAAATATCAAACTACACAAAGTTATCAGAACAACAGTTCTTGCATTCATTTCTGTTTAATTAAGGACAGAGTCTGAAAGTCAAATGTCTGTCATTATTTAGTAAATGCAGTCTTCAATGATTTGCCAGAAAACCACAAATTGTATGAAGGAGAAACTAAAACTGAGGTAAAATCAGGAATATTCTGCAAAATTAGGGACTGACTGAACTTTGTTTCACTCAGGAAGCAGAGAGTGAAGAACTCCAGATTATCTCATACAGGTGCACACCGGCCATTCAAAGCCAGACTGGTTAAATTGAGCAAGCCACAAGTGGGTAAGTTACTCTCATCCACAGACAGTCCCCATACCCTAACCAAATGTTATAGATACTGTGATGACTGTGTACACCTTAAAACATTTGATCATGATCAAACCCGGCTGTCCATATAATGTACTTCAACTTTGTTTCACACCAACAGTAGATTGCAAGGTAAAGTATTCCTTAACCTCTTGCTTTACAGAAACCCCTTTTAGTCCTAGAGGGCAACTCATAACCTTTAAACAAATGACAATAGTCAGTCATACTTCACTGCTTCATCCACAAACAGCTTGTGTACACAAGCAATCAATTGTCTATGTATAAATCTTTGAACCTGACTGTAGTTATAAAAAAGATAAAATTATACAAAACTGAGCCAATGCATTTGGCTCCATTTCACAGAAATACTTGGTAATCTCATTTTCTAGCCATCCATTGATTGTCCATATCTGGCTGCGTACCTAGAGTTAAAAAAATCACCCTACATTGAAAGGACAAGAGTGGATTACAATAAATGTGACTCAACAGCTGTTCACTACACCAAATATTTATTTATTTATTTTACATTTGTTTACCGGGATAGTCCGACTGGATATATGTCCATTTTCAGCAGAGGCCCGGGGAGAAAAGCTCCAACAGCCAATAATTACAAAAAATTACACAATAATTACAAAGATTACACATCAACTTAGTTACATAGAAAATGTAAGACAAAGAGTTATATACAATGTTTTAGTGTTATTCCCAAAGGGACTCACAGTTTACATGGTCAGAACACATTAGAGCAGAAATAATCAGACTGGTACATAAATAGTTGAGTTAAGGTATTATGCAGATATGAGTTCATTTTACAGCTTAGTCAGGGTAGGAACATGGGCAAAGCCAGTTGACTGAGATACTGTTTGATGCTTTTTTTGAAAAGACTTGAGGATTGCAGGGTTATATGGTTTGGTAGAGAATTCCAGGTTTTGCCAGCAAAGTTGGCAAACAGAGATTCCCCAGCTGAATTGTTAGCTTTGTAGGTTTGGACCATTAGTTTGTCGGCAGATCGTAGTGACCTCAAGTTGTATGGCTTTATAATATTTGAGAGTGAGGGGGTATCTTCAGGATGGTTAAGAATTTTGTGGGCTACTAAGAGTTGATTTAGTTGAATTAAGCTTGGAAGTTCTAGCCACCCTAGTTGTTTCAGGTTCTGGCAGTGATGGGTTCTATAGGTGGAGTTAGTGGCGAATCTGGCAATGTGGTTATAGCTATGGGAGAGCTTATTCAGTTCAGTCTTATTTATGTTTGAGAGTACTGGAGAGGCATAAATAAGAGCAGAGAGTAGTTGTGACCAGGCAATTTCAATTCTAGCCAGTGGGGTTAAAAATGACTTGTTTCTGTACAGTGATCCAAGTTTTTTATTGATGGTCTGCACGGTTTTGTTGACCTGTAGGTCAAATTTAAGATTATCATCTATAATGACTCCTAGAAGTTTAGTTTGGGTATCTGGGGAGATAGTGGTACCATTTTTGGATGTAACAGTGAATGAGAATGGGGTGGATCTGCTAGTGGGGGTGAAGAGCAGAAGTTTAGTTTTATTGGGGTTCAGCAGTAGACGGTTAGAGAGCCAGTTTTCAATGGTGTTAAATGTGTTTTGGGTTAAGATTTGTAGGTCAGATGGGGAGGTGGCTGAGCAGATGAGAGTGGAATCATCTGCGTATTGAATGCAGGTGGCTTTAGGGATCGCTGTGTGGAGGTTATTGATGAAAATAAAGAGTAGTGGTGCTAGTATAGAGCCTTGAGGGACACCAAGGGTGAGAGGTAGTTGGCTGGATAATTTGCCCTGCCATAGTACTGCATGTTGTCTGCCAGTCAGGTAGGATTGCAACCATTGGATTGTGTGCCTGTTCAGAGAAATAGACTTCAGAGAGAGAATAAGGAGTTCATGGTTGACCATACCAAAGGCTTTTGATAGGTCAAGAAAGAGGGCAGTGGATATCCTATTTTCATTCCTGTTTTGGTTTATGGCATTCATAAAGGAAAGGAGGGCAGAGGTGGTGCTGTCATGTGGCCTGAAGCCATGCTGGGAGTTGGACAGTAGGTTGTTCTGTATAAGGTATTGCATTAGTTGCTTATGTATGCATTCCTCCATTATTTTGGCTAGTGGGGAAAGAATAGCAATTGATCTATAGTTGGATAATTCTGTGGAACTTCCGCCTTTATGGAGTGGGATGACATGGGATATTTTCCATAGGGAGGGGATAGTACCTTCAGACAAGGTTCTATTGATCAGTATGGATATGGGGTATGCAATGGCCTTTGCAGCTATCTGTAAGTACTCTGCAGGGAGGAGGTCAGCAGAGAGGGTAGTAGGTTTTAGTTTTTTTAACAATGTTTTGATAAAGGTGGTGGAGATGGGTTGGAAACTAAATTGGGGATGGCTTCCAGGGTGATTGGAGCTGGTGTTGGAATTTGTGGGGGTTAGTTGGTTTGCTAGGGATTGTATAGTTTTGATGAAAAAGCTATTATAGGCACCAGCTATGTTCTCTGGGGAACTATGGGTGATGTTAGCAGAGGTTGGGGTGGTAGACTGACCTGGATGGAGGAGCTGATTTATGCCTGCCCAGAACTTTTGAGGGTTGTTTTGATGTTTTTTTATGAGGTTTTGGTAGTAGCTTTTTTTTATCAAGTATGATGGATTTTTTTTGTTTCATTCCTGAGTTGGCGGTATTTTAAATGGTCAAGTGGGGCTTTTGTTGACCACCAGCAGGCCCCAAGCTCTGTTTCTAGTTTTGATTTTTGACTTGGTCTCCTTTGTGAGCCATGGCGCTGGGTTTGATTTTGTTTTTAAAGTACGTGCTGCAGCATGGGAATCAAGGATACTTAGGAAGTTAGTGTTGAAATATGCTATGGCCTCTTCTAATGATTGACTTTTTAGGTTTGACCAGTCAACTGCCTTTAATTCATTTAAGAAAATAGCAGGGTTGAAGTTCTTCTTGTTTTTGAGTGTTTTGTATTTGATTTGGTGGGGGGTACCTGCCTTATGTTTTATGATATAGGTTAGCAGATGATCACTAAGGTCATCAGGGAGAGTACCGGCTGTGTACTGTTGGGGTTGGTTGTTGACTAAAATCCAATCTAGGATACTTTCCCTATTGGTTGGTTTATGAATCCTAGTGCTGGAGGTAATGGTCTACTTAAACCCCAATAAGTTTATAGGTGTGGTGGGGGGTTTGGATGAGCAGGAATGCCAGTCAGTATTAAAGTCACCAAGAACTATGGTTTCTTGGGGATAGGTAGTCGCTAGCCATTAGAGGATTTCCTCTAGAGTAGTTATATTGTTACTTGGTGGTATGTAGGCACAGACAATGTACAAGCATTTGCTGTGTCTAAGTCTGTAGTTTGGTTATAAGAAGTTCTGCATTACTGAATTGGTGTGGTTGTACCGTTTCTCCATTAACAGTTAGTGTATTTTTGTACAAGACTGCTATCCCACCTCCTTTCTTCATGGTGCGGTCTAGTCGATGTACATTAAAGCCTGGTGGTATTAACTCATTATTAGTAGTAGTTGGTTTAAGCCAAGTTTCTGTAAGACACAATGTCTGGGGAGTGGGTTGCTAGGAGGGCATGCAGGTTGGGAATTTTATTGTTAATACTTTTAATATTTAGATGAAATGCTAAGAGGGAGCTAGTGGGAGTAAATAAGGATAGTTTGACTGTAGGGGTTGTGGTTTGGGAGTGGAGGTTATTGGGTGTAGGTGGCCCAGGGTTGGGATGAATGTGCCCATGTATTGTAAGGTTATAATGACAGAATATTCTAAGCTTTAGGATTTTAATTAGTTTTATATAGTCTTTATCTTTGGGATTGCATTTTGTGGCTTTATATAGG
>NC_056749.1:163853782-163860300 GCF_019279795.1 Protopterus annectens
ACAAATTATAAAAAAATTAACCACAAAATATAATATAAAATTATATTAACCAACAAAAATAAATAAAAATTAAATATGGTAAAACACACAACAATAAATATTAATTTTTAAATAAAATAAAATTTATAAATAATTTAAATAAAAATTTTCCAACACAATTACACACAAATATAAATATAATATATATAATAATAATATAAATATATTACCCCCAAAAATTTATATATTAAATTAATAAAATATAAAAAACCCAACAACCACAAATATAAAATATTATATATATATATAAAAATATATATATATATATATTACAACAAAAAAAAACCCCTATAATATAATATAATTTTATTTAATAAAAAATATATATAAAAAATTTTTTTAAAAATTTTTTTTAATTTAATATTTAATATAAAGTTTAAAAATTTTTATAATATAAAAAAAAAAAATATATATAAAAATAAATATATATATAATATAAAAAAAAAAAATTTTTATTATATATATATATATATAAATAATATATTATATATAATATATTGTTATATATATATAAAAAAAAAAAAATTTAAATATATATATAAAAAAAATATATAATTTAATAAAAAAAATTAAAAAAGGAATTTTAAAATATTTATGAAAAATTTTAATTGTTAATAAAAATTAATTTAAATATATTGTGTATTTAATATTATAAAGGTTTGTATATAATATAATTATGTGTGTATATATTATATATATATATATATAGGGGAATATTAAAATTATATATATATGTTTATATTAAATATATATGTGATATATAAAAAAAAAAAAGGGGTAAAAATAAAATTGAAAAAAAAATAAAATAAAAATTTATATAAAATAAAAAGGGTGAAAAAAAAATTTTGGGGAAAATTATTTATATATATAAAATTAAAAATAAATATTATAATATTTTATAAAAAATATATATAAATAATAGATAGTATATATATTTATATATAAAATATATGTGTATAATATAAAAATTTAAAAATTATATAATATTTAAAAAATATATATATAAAAAATAAAAAATATATGTGAAATATAAAAAAAAAGGGTGGGGGGTGGGAAAATAAAAATAAAAAAAAAAATAAAGTGTAAAAATATGTATTTTTAAAAACCTAAATAACAAACAGGGGGAAAGCTACTACATGATAGAAAAACCCCTAATGGGGAAGGCATCTCTGATCAGCAAAAAATTGATCCTCAAAAATCCTCCAAGGCCAGCTTGAGAAAAATTGCACAGGACACCAAAGACAATCATAAGGCTTTTTCAGTTATGTTAGAAACCTGGGATGCAACTCCCAGACTTGTTCTGGTTTATTCTAAAGACAAAAAACACTGAAACAGACGAATATCCTGGCAGACAGGTTCAGTGCAAACTTCTCCCCCCCTAAAAAAAGTATCTATCCGAGGGCTGCCTCCCAAACATCTCAGATGCTCAGGTGAAGGCTGCCCTCCCAAAACACTGCTTCCATGGGACCAGATGGCCCCCATGAACTACAAGAGGAACTAATCCCCCAAATAAAACAGCTATACAATCTCAGCCTCACTACAGGATATGTGCCCACAGAATGGGCCCGCAACAGTGGTCCCACTCCACAAAGGTGGAGCCTCTATGGACCCTGGAAACTATCCCCTAAGCCTGACTAGCTTAGTCTGCAATATGGAGAGGATCATCATGGAGCTCATAAACAAAGACATTGGGGACCACAGACACTAGATCCTACCCAGTTCGGCTTTGTCAAGGGCAGATCCTGCCTTTTGAACCTGGTTGACTTCTTTGAAACAGTCACCAAAGCCATAGATGAAGGAAGGTAGTCCACACAGCCTATCTGGACCTTGCAAAAGGGATTTGACACAATACCCCACTGGGGATCATAGATAAGCTATCCAGCTTAAATATAAACCCCCATGTCACAAGATGGGTTGGCTCAAAGACAGAACCCACAGAGTGAGAGTTGCTGGAGCCATGTCAGACTCAAACCGGTCACAAGTGGCCCCACAGGGTTCTGTCCTGGGACCACTCTTGTTCGGTATATACTTTTCAGGGACAGGCAACGTGGGGGGCTATGGCTCACCAAGTTCGAGCGACTGCAAACTGGGCCATAATCAACTCTCCAGCTGACACAAACATCCTTCAAAAGGTCTCCCGAGACAGATAACTGGTGCCAGGGCCCTGGTTTAAACCAAAATGCCAAAAATGTATAGTCATACCCTTTGGCAAAAAAAATTTGCCCCCAAATTACCACATAGGCGGCCCATTAAGTACAGAGAAAGTTATTAGGGACCTGGGGACCCAAGCTGATAGCAATCTCTCCTTTGAAAACCACATTGCCAAAGTGGTTAGAAAGACCTTCTACATAGCCCACCTCATCACGAAGGGTTTCACATCTAGATCAAGAGAGGTAATCGTGCCCCTTTATTCATCCCTCATCAGGCCCATCATAGAATACAGTGCCCCTTTTGGGATGTACCTTACCCACCTGCAGCAATTAGAGAGACCCCAAAAGTATCTCACCAAGAGGATCAAGGGTCTCAAACAGATGCCATATGCTGCTCGGTTAAAAAAAACTCCAGCTCTGCTCAGTTGCATACAGACTACTTCTAGGCGATCTATGCCAGACATACAAAGCTATGTCAAATCCAGAATTAATGGACATGCTCCACCTCAGTAAATCTAAATCCCCTTTGAGTGGGGGCTTGAACCTCAGCACAGAAATAAATAGAACTTGCTGGAGGGACAGGTTCATCCCAGAGGTCCCCCCTCTGGAATAGAATTCCAGTTCATGTGAGGCAGAACACCTCACTGAATCTCTTCAAGAAGAATCTCGATAAGTGGATGGGGATCGTAGGTTTGTCCCAGGGATTACTCCTGTGTCACTATTAGACAGAGGCACAGTTAAAACCCTTAAAAGGGCACAGTATACTCAAATCAAGGGGTCGGCCATACAGAATCGGCTAGGCTTTTGCCCCCGGGCAGATAGCCTAGTATGAACCTATTTAAAATATATATATATATATATAATATATATATATACATATATAATATTTTATATATAATATATATATATAAAATATATAATATATATATATATATAATATAATATATATATATATATATAATATATATATATATATATATAATATATATATATAATATATATATATATATACATATATATATATAATATATATATATAATTTTATATATATATATAAATATAATATATATATTAATATAATATTTATATATATTTTTAATATATTTATACAAAATAAATATATATATATATATATATTTTATACAATTATTAAATTTTAAAAAAAAATATATTAATATATATAATAATTTATATATATCAAAAATATTAAAATTTTACAATAATAAATTTATATAATAAAAATAATAATATTAACTATTATATACATATTTAACATTAATTTTATATCAAAAAATATATAAAATATATATAATATTTAATTAAAAATTTCAATTTATATATAAAATTATAATTATATAATATTATTAATAATATATAATATACATATTTTTTATAATAAACTATTATATACATTAATAATATAAAATATTTATATATTTAAATTTAAAAAATATATTATAATTTACAATTATACAAAATATTTTATATATATAATATATATATATATATAAATTTTTATAATATCATATAATATAAATATATATATATATATATTATATAACATATATATATATTAAATATATATAAAAAATATATATAATAATAAAAATATTTTAATATATATATATATATATATATATATATCCAAATATATATATATATATATATAAAATATATAACAAATAAAATATATATTTAAAACATTTTAAAAAAAAACCTCCAAAATTGTTTTATATCACTCATTAAATTGGTCTTTTTATTCCTCAAAACATTTCAACTAAGAATTTGGGGAATTGGTCAATGACTAAAAACTCTTTATGGCTATTGAGGCATTTTGTTAAAAAATTAAAAATGTTAAAATTTTTATCTAGCCGGACCCTTTAAACCCTTTCCCACAATAAACAGAACACTGAAGGGTTTGTAGATTTTCTCAGACTAATTTATTCAAACAAACTCATTTTCAAGAAAAATCTTTTTATTAAAAAACAACATTTGCCTTTACAACGGAAAAAAACTTTAAAAATCATTTTTCCCCAAATGTACCCCAAACCAGAAAAAAATTATATATATTTTATATAAAAAATATATATATATATATATATATATATATAATTTTACACACACATATATAAAAAAATTTTACAAAATAATATATATATATAATATATATATATTAAAAATATATATATATATATATATATATATCACACACACACAAAAATATATATTTTATTATATAAATTTTTTAAAAATATAAACAACCACACAAAAAAAAAATATATATAATATATAAAAAAAAAATTTAATTTTAAAAATATATATATATATATAACAACACAATATATATATAAAAAATAAAAACACCCCCAAAAAATAATAATATATATATATATATATATATAAAATATATATATAAAATATATATACACACACAAAAACAAACATATATAATTATAAAAAATATATATAAAACACACCAACAAACCCAAACCTTTAAAAAATAAACTAAAACCACACATATTAAAATTTTCACTTTCCAAAAAAAATACTCCTTTCCCAAAATAAAATGGTTAAAAACCCCCAAAAAAAAAACAGACAGGGACAGGTTCTGAAAATTCTCCCCCTAAAGGGGGATAAACCCAGCCGATTAGCCTCCCGGACTCCAAATGCGCAGGAAACTGTTCCCAAAATAAAAACCGCTCAAGGGGCCGGATTGCCCGGGTTGTCTACAAATAAAAGAGGAATTTAAAGCCAAACAGGTTTAATTCAGCCTTACCACAGGTACGCAAGGGTGGCCGGGGAAATTGGTCCCACCCACGGGGGGCGCCCGGACCCTGGAATTACCCCCCATAAGCTTAACAAGTCATTGCAAAGATGGGGGTCAAATGGAGCCCAAAACAAAGATTGGGGCTTGCAGACATTGGACCCGCCCAGTTTGGCTTTTCAAGGGGAAAACAGCCAACTTGGGACTTCTTTAAAAGTCACCAAGGCCATTAGGGAAAGGCATCCAGTATTCCTTCAAAGGGGTACACAATACCCACTGGGTTTTAGAAAAATTAAGTTTTCCCCCAAGTCACAAATGGGGGCAAACCTTAAAACAGAAACAGGGTTAAGGGGTGGGTTTCGACCCAACGGTCAAAGTGGTGCCCACAGCCGGTCCTTGGCCCCTATTGTTTGGATCTACTTCCAGAAGTACAGGGCCCATGGGAGGACTTTGGCTGACAAATTTTAGGACCAAACTCCCAAGGGAAAGGCTAACGGATATCCCCAGAAGGGACTCACAAACAGATACTTGCCAGAGCCCTGGCCTGAATTAAAGCCAAAAATTATGCATTCCCCAAAAACAAAACCCCAAACCATAAGGGGCAACCCTAAACACAAAGAGGTTATCAGGGACCTGGGGACCCAGGTTTACAGGGCCTTTCTTTGAACTACGTTTAAAGTGGTTAGAAAACCTTTTCTTGCCCCCCTGACAGAAAGGCACACCCAACTATGGGCAGTTTTTTTCATTATCAGACCAATGTAGGTAAATGCCCCCTTGGGATTATTACCCGACATTGCAGCAAGGGGAAACCCCAAAAGCCTCCCCAAAAGGGAAAAACTCCAAAACCAACCCAATTTAAGAAACTCCCGCCTATTCATCTACCCCTGTCAAGGTGACATGTGCCTGACATCAACCCCAAAAAGGAATTAATGGCTGCTCCACCCAAAAATCCAAATCCACCAAAACCCCAAAACAAGACTTCCTTGGGAATAAATGGGCTGGGGAGGGTGATTTACACCCGAGACCCTAGCTTGGGTAAAATCCCGGGCCAGTGACAAGACCCGCTGATTGTTCAAAAAATCTAACCCTTTGGGGTATTTAGGGGTCATTTTGTTCCTGTGGGCAGAGGCAAACAAACTAATGGGCACAATTTTTTCATTGGGGTGGGATAAGCCCTTTGTAGGCATAAATGTTAAAACCAAAAAAATAACCAAAAAAAAAAAAAAAAAAAAAAAAAAAAAAAAAAACAAAAAACAAAAAAAAAACAAAAAAAAAAACAAAAAAAAAAAAAAAAAAAAAAAAATAAAAAGAAAAAAATAAAACAAAAATGAAAAAAAAAAAAAAAAAAAAAAAAAAAAAAAAAAAAAAAGGGGGGGGGGGGGGGGGGGGGGGGGGGGGGGGGGGGGGCGGGGGGTGGGGGGGGGGGGGGGGGGGGGGGGGGGGGGGGGGGGGGGGGGGGGGGGGCGGGGGGGGGAAAAACAAGGCCCAAGGCAGAAAAAAGGGTTTATAATTCTTTTAGAAACAAAAACCTTTCCCCCAAAATCGGGGACTGAAAAAGGGAAAAG